>NW_004524652.1:4545148-4557780 GCF_000260255.1 Octodon degus
GCTATTTCTTTGTGCATCTCTAGCAGAAGATTGATGGAGAAACAGAATAATGAAATCATCATACTTTCCTACTTGATATATCCAAAAATTTGTCCTCCAGAATAATTTGAAAAACTGCAAAGCACATCGGCCATGTATTTAAGGACTTTGGTAATTCTGATTCTTGTGGCAGAAACAAAAGCTCACCAGGAAGCCCCAAGACAAGTTGTCTTCCCCAACGTGACTGGGACAGTGCCCGGTTTGTAAACTATATATGCTTTTGCTGGTGGCTGGAGATACCTGGGCAAACACACAAGAGTCTTTACCATTCTGCACATGACACGAGAAAGGGGGGCCCACCTCCCCGGGCTCTCATATGGCTGTGATGATTCCTTTCCAGGTGAGATGTTGCTTCTCATGGCAACTGAAGAGCAGGACATGAGCTCAACATTACATACAAAAAACTTATCAAATCCCCTAGATATTCCACATTCCCATTATTAAAGAAAGGCAAACTCAAGTCAGCCTCAGAAACCCCTGAAGTCCTTAAGAGATCTTATACTTCTTGAATAAGAGGTTGGGAAGAATTTGCCCTAAGGACTGATCTCTAATAAAGAGAACTTGGCAAAAGCGATGGGGTAGATGTCACCTCCAAGACTAGGCTACTGTGAAAGTTCTCTCTCCCTTTGTCTGTCTATCTGTCTGTCTGTCTGTCTGTCTGTCTGTCTGTCTCTCTCTCTCTCTCTCTCTCTCTCTCTCTGTGTATGTCTCTGTCTCTCTATATCTCTCTGTCTCTGTCTCTGTCTCTCTCCCTTGCCCTCGCCCTCTCCCACTCCCTCCCTTCATTCCTCCTTCCCTCTCTCCTGTCTTCCCTCCTTCTCTCCTGCTCTGCTACACACAAGCTAGTGACGAGCAGAGCTCTCTGTCAAGTCACCCGAGTCCAGACCTGGCTCCTCTCCACTTGACCTTCAGATGGCAGCAGCCCACCTGCACCTTGCTGCCACCTCAAGGGCCACGGTCAGAGGCCCTTTATTAAGATCCTCTGGGTGTCCTGACTCACCGGACCTGTGAGACAATTCGCCCTTGCTGCTTCCAGTTGTTAAATCCTGGCGAATTGAAGTATGATGCATTAGACACCTGATACAATGGGAAGTGGCTCCACACTCAAATACAGATCGTATATATTATTTCCAGAGGAATAAATTAGAGAAACACTACCAGCTCCAGAGCACAGGCTCCCCATCATTATTAAAAACACAGGAAACACATGAAAGGAGATAGAATCACACGAAAGGAGGCTGGCACCTCTTTGCAGCCCAGCTACTGCAAATCTATGTTTCATGGTGCAGCCATTGCACCACTCAGGAAAAATGACAGAGAGAAAAAATATTCTATGAGATCTCTCTAGCAGAAGGTACTGTCTGTCAAGGTGATTACAGTAATGTTATCAAAATAAACACCCTAAACATGACAAAAGTGGAAAGGTGACTTTATGCCTACTGAGAAATGTTTAGCAGTCTGTGTGCATCCCAACCAAGAGAGGAGTGCGGAAACCACTTGGCCATGCTGACGTGGCTCTGCGGCTTCCCGAGAGAGTGGTCTTCTCCTGCTGTCTGGGGTGGTCGCTGCTCCATTCGCAGAGAGCTCGAAGCCCTTGCCACCCTCCCGCAGAGTCCCCTGCACCTCCAGAGTGCATCTCACCTGGACAAAAGCCCCAAGCCTTCGGCCTTCACAGAACAAGCGTCAGGCCACTCCACATCCTATAATCTGCCTCCTCTCGCGCTTCCATACTGAGAAGACCTGGGGGTCCTGCACTCGTGCTCCCTTCCAGCTGGGAGCTGACAAAGCCCACCTCCTCAATAACAAAGATCAAAGATTCCTCAAGCCCTTGTGATCTTTGGGTTGTTGGGTTTTTTTTATTTAGTACAGGGTCTCACTACACAGATTGGACTGTAGTGATCCTCCTGTTTTCAGCCTCCCAAGCACTGGGATTACAGGCCTGCACCACCACGCCCATTCTCAGTCCCATCTCAGTGCGCCCCAGGGACAGGGACCGCACAGCATAGAACACGGTCCCTGCATCTGCCCAAGCAGGTGCTTCGTCCTCTGAGCTATCTGGCTGGTCCAATCTTAGAGTTTTATTACATGTGTCTAAATAAAGAAGAAATCCTTTTATTGCTTTGTTTCCTTATTTATTTAGCCATAGACAAGTGTTAGATGATTCATATCTTTCAATTTTTTCAGCCACACTCCAAATAAATGTGGAATAAAATAAAATACCCCAGCAGCTTAACATCCTCCCAGCTGCTGCTACACATGAGTGACAGTCACTCATCAAGCCTGCAACCCAGGCAGTGGGCTCCACAACTCTTCACCCATAATTTTGTGTCTTTCTTTTCTGCCTTGTATAAGATGCCAGGAAGTGTTTTCTTGGGGTTGATCTGTTCTAATTTGTTTAAAAATAAATTCTCAACTTCAGGCTGTACTATAGAATGGCCACTGAACATTTGTTTCCTTTCACCCATAATTTTTACCCACTTCCACTTTAACTAGAACCCCAGGTTCCTGCTGAAGATTTACCTTGTGCTTTCCCACCCATCATTGGAGACTTAGGCCAGGACTGTAGGATTCTTCCTGGAATTCAAGTCACACACAGAGCATCTCAAGGGGCCAATATAGGTGGAGATGCTTGCTTCAGCCTCTACTTCCCCCACTACCACCACATACTCCATTCATCGAGGGACATTTCTGGGGGTTCCCTGTATTCATTCATTCATTCATTCATTCTCCATGTATTTATCAGGCTTTGTTCTAGATTCTGGGAATGAATTAGGAAAGCTGACCCCACTCCATTCCAGTGGCATGAGATGGCAGCAAGAGCCACAGGCAAAATATCTTAAAAACAGAAAAGATACGGATAAAAAGATAAGGAATAGTGGGGGCACTGAAAATGTACAGTTTGTTCTTAGAAAAGTTTGCTGAAGATGTAACAGTTGAGAAAGGGCTTGAAAAATTAAGTAGGTGAGCCCTGAAGGTACCCTGGAGTCCAGATGGGAGGAGCAGAAGGATGGGCAGGAAATGACATGCTTGCTTAGCTGAGGACTGGCAATGGGGTACGGCTGGAGCCCAGGGAGCAGCAGGAGGCTGGTAAGGGGGATAGAGCCAGGGAATCCTGGGCCACTTCAAGCATTATGAGGACTTCGGCTCTTAGCTGCAGGGAGAGAAGAACAGGCTGGAGAGGAGGAAGAGCAGGAGTAGAGAGCAGGAAGAGCAGGAGTAGACACAGCAGTTAGGAGGGAAGTCCAGCCCAGGCCAGCGGGAGAGTGGGTGAGATTCTGAGAAGTGATTAGATGTTGGATATGTTTGTGTAGAAAAATGACGGAATTTGTTATAGAGCATGGAGCAGTGGAAGAGAAAGAGGATGACCTAAAGTTACTGGGAAATGGAGTCCACTTTTTCTAGCATGAGGAAATATTTGGGTAAAACAGATTAAGTGACAAAGTATAGGTTAGTCTTGGACGTGTGTTGTGATGGTCGTGCAGCAGGAAAGGAGAGAGAGTAGGCAAAGCAGGAGAGATGGAAGTCTATTTGAAGAGAGGTGTGTGGGCCAGGATGCACATTCAGGAGTTTGGTGGTGTTGGAAGCCATGAAGCAAAAATAAATCACTTAATGATAACTGTGAATACAGAGAACATCTGGGGATTGATACCTGATTCTTCCAACCTCTTAGAAGAGGTATGAAGAATAGCGATGGAGGCACCCAGAGAAGCCAAGGAGCTACAGTGAGGACCTAGGAATTAGCATCACACACAGTGAACAAAGAGTTTGAAAAACGAATAGTGGTCACCAGTCCAAGATTCTGATAGGAAGTGTGGAACCACGCAGCCTTGTGGCCACCCAAAGGGCCACGGCACCCAGGCTTGCCCGAGACATCTGATCCTCAGAAGGAAATCTAGAAACAGAGAAGCCCAGCCTGGTCTCCATCGGCAAGCCAAGACACCTTCCAGAACTTGTGGCACATCCGAAACATGCTTAGTGACACAGCAGAAGCATCTCCTCCTTCAGCTCACACAGGTCTGTATGCTATGGCGTAGGTAGTTGAGAACAAGCCCAGGCGGTAAATTTAAAAATGTAAATGCTCAGACAAACTGAACCAATGGTCAGGGAATTACATTGCTGGTCTTTGGCGCCCCTTAACAGTCCCTGATCCACTCCATTTTGGTCTTGTTTAGAATGCTGGGTGCTGGGTAACACTGGTTATTCCAACAAATGTAGTTTCTAAGGGTGAGACGAGTTCTGAGAGTTGAACCTGGCCTCTGGGTATCAATTTCAGCTTGGAAGTAAGCCCTACGCCCAGAAGCTTTTACTGGCAAGGCAAACTGAGTGTGAATAGAATCCGAAAGTAATAATAATTTTGAAAAATCATAAATCTCAGGGGAAATAATGTAATCATAAGGCAACAAAATTGCTTGAGGCTTCAGGCCAGAGAGTTTTAAAAGGAAACTCCAACCATACAGGGGAGTAGAAAGACCATTCCACCAGCAAAACTGAACCTGTCCTCCTGCTGGCAAGTAACAAAAAGCATAGCTCTCTCTCTCTCTCTCTCTCTCTCTCTCTCTCTCTCTCTCTCTCTCTCTCTCACACACACACACACACACACACACACACACACACACAAAGTATTCATGGATTTTTTTTTAGTTTTTGGTGATTATGAGTATCAATGTGAACGTAAGCTTTTCTCTCTTCTTTTAGGTAAATCCTAGGAGGGGAGGGGAGGGGTGACACGCCAGGCTCCTGTTTAACTCTATAGGAAGAGAACAAATTGTTTCTTCAGAGAAGAACACTTTGCACTCTCAGTAACAAGGTATGATGTTCCTGTTTGCAGCACCTGATATAGTCAAATCTTTTAAACATCAGCCTTTCTAATAACTCTGTCATGGTATTTCATTATGAGATTGGTTTTTAGTTCCATAGTGGTCAGTGGTGTTAAGTGTCTTTTCCTATGTTTATTGCTATCAGTAATCAGTACACTTTCTTTGGTAAAAATATCTATTCAAATATTACACCTATTTTAAATTGGATTGTTACCTTTGCTTTCAGTCGAAAGTTTCTTACATATTTTCAACAGGAGTCCTTTACGAGATATGTATTTTATGAATATTTTGTCCTAGCCAGGATCATCCATCTTATCACCCCTTCAGCAGTGTATTTGAAAGAGCAGAGGCCTTGAAATTTAGTGAAATCCAATTTGGTTTTTTTTTATGTTTTGGTGTCATCGATGAGAAGACTTTGTCTAGAACAGGGTAAAAAAAGATTTTCATCCGATCTTTCCATCTAGGGGTTTTATTGTTCTACATTTTACATTTAAATCTATTATCAATGTTGGGCTTTTATACAGTGTATAAGAGTTGAGCTACATTTTTCCTATGACATCTATTTGATCTAGAACCAGGTGTTGGAAGGACATTGTTTATATTTTGAATTGCACTTTTAACCTCAACAGAATGATTGGCTCATGAGTCATTTCTTTTTTTTTACTTTTAATACTATTTTTGCCATAATTTTATTGATAAACAAATAGCAATGAGACAGTTTCAAATCAAATCGGTAGGACAGTTTCAATAATTAACACACTGCATGCATTCTTCCTAGTGGTTAATTGCTGTACAAGATGCGGACTTGACATCCTATTTACAAACACCATTAGAACAAATCCCTCTATTCATTAAGAGAATGTAACTATATATCTATCCTAACCACTTTGAATACACAGATACAAAATGGACATTCATCTGTATCCCCTTTTTTTGTTAAGTTCCGTTATTTGAATATTATAGGTGTGTAAACTCAGCAAAATATTCTAAAAGAGTCCAGTAGCCCAGAATAGTATTGGGTCTTCTGCTTAACTGGCAATGTCAGAAATTGTTGACCTGAGTCCCCTACAGCTCAACATAACAGCATGGCTTTACTTCTTATATTTCGTTTTTATACTTTTCTGCTGGATGGTTAAGACCAAGGTAAAGCAGGACCTGTGCAACAAGAGTTGTAGCTTTTGGGTCTGATAAGGTCAGTGAAATCCCCTCAGGATTCATCCTGAGATCCTGCACCTCAGATTGTAGAACCTCTGTCAGTGTCAGCCATGTGGATGAGTCATTTCTGAATTCTACTTTGTTTATTCGCTGACTGATGCAGCCATTTGCGAATCATCCTCTGTCTTAATTGACACAGCTCCACAGGAAGTCTTAAGGTCAGACACTGTGAGGTTTCAAACTATCTTTTTAACCCTGTTCTGGCTATTCTGTTTTCTCTATTATTATAAATTTTAAGACTATTTTAGCCCTTTCTGAGAAGATGGGTGCCAAGCATTGTGATTGTATAGATCCTGGAGATCCTGTGGGAGAGAATCGGCAGCTCAGTCGCCTGTGAGCATGACTTGGACCTCAGCTTGTTTTTAATCTTTTATTTATTTACTGATTGATTGATTGATTGATTGACTGCTTTGGTGCAAGGTCTCTCTATGCAGCTCGGACTCATAGGGATCCTCCTGTTGGGCCACAACTTTAAACGGTCTTCACTTATTTTTTCATTAACATTTTGTAGTTTTCAGCTTACTGAAACCACTCATTTTTTACCTGTAAACCTAAAATTCCACAATCTTTTATCAGCATAAAAAGGGACTTTTGTTTAATTTCATTGCTAGAGTAAAGAAAGATGCTTGATTCTTGTGTCTTACCCTTAACGCTGGGCCTACGTGAGGGGCAGCATTTGGTAGCGTTTGGAGATTCTGTACTATTTTTCTAGGAGCAGCCGTGTTGCCTGTGAACAGTTTTTCCCTGCCTTCCCAATAAGATAAGCTTGAGGCTTTTCTAGGTAAATAGATGCACATAGAGGCCACACTTGTAAGTGAAACAAAGCAGACCTGTGTGTAAACATCGTATTGTCTCCCGTGTAGAAAAACCTGAAAGAGTAAATAAAATCTGAAAGATACAGTAGACACTGTAGAAGGGACAGAATCTGTTCAAAAGGAACAACTGGGATGAGGGAAAGGACAAAAGAAAGAAAGAAGGAAAGAGAAAAGATATATTTATGTATAGACACAAGACAGTTTGGATAATTGTACTGCTGATTCCTGTGGTCTATTCAAAGTAGTTAATGCTTAATTTTTTTTTCTTCTCCTTTTTAATTTCTTATAAATTTTCAGTTAATTTTGTATGCTTATATCTGGTAATCTAAACAACTAATTTGAAGACAGCATTATGCAATAGAACAAATATAGTTGAATTCCTATTACTTTGTTTAGTGAAATTTTATATTGTTTCTAACTTTTTTTGCTATTTTTTATTCTCTTTAGAAAATGAAAGGAAGAATGTCACTATTTCTCCTTCACTGCTTATTGCACTAAATCTTCTACTTTCATGTTTTATACTAGCAGGAGTAGTAGATATTCTTCCCTTCTGGATTTCAGGGAAGGCATTCAGTCATCTATCTATCTATCGATCAATCAATCAATTGATCTATCTATCTATCTATCTATCTATCTATCTACAGGATAGGTTGGATAATTGTACTGATTTCTGCTGAATATTGAAAGGAACAGTTAATGTTTAAATTTTTCTTCTCTCTTTTTGTAACTTTTTGACCTATGTTTGTAAATTCTATTGGCCACTATTTCACAAAGACCCTTTGCCTTGGTGATTACAAGAGCTTCTGAGGTTGGTGTTCTTTCCTAAGACACGAGCTGTCTTGTCGAACATTCCACATTTATATGACAAAAAGTAGAATTGTGCTGCTGTTGAGTGGAATGTTAAATAACTATTGATGTCGTGGAGTCCATTGATAGTGTTTCTCAGGTCTTCTAAACCATCATGAATTTTCATTCTACTTTTTCTATTAATTATTGAAACAGAAGCACTATTAAGTTTTCAACTATTACTCTGAACATTTCTGTGTCTCTCAGCAGTCTTCTCATTTCTATTGCTGTCAGAGCCAGAGCCCAAGAATGTTGGGGACGTGGAGTAGGTTCCCCAAGGACCAAGCAAAATGTTACCCAGAGACAGTTCTTGGGAGAGATGAGGTTTCCTAGGGTTAACAGGCCATGCCTGAGAAGCAGGGCCCAGTTGTGCCTTCTGGAGGTGGGTTCCAGGAAGCCAGTATGGATCCAACAGCACCCAAAGCACCCCTGGGGGCTACACAGGTCAATAGCGCCACTTGGCAAAGTCCATGAGGAGTGCAGACTGGTGCGCAGTGTCACCCGTCTTGGTGAGTGGCGGCCGGTTGGGTGACAGCTCTGCAGCCCTAGACGGCTGCGGGAAGGAGCTTTAGCAATGGAATACACAGTGGTACCATGGCCGGCTCTGGTTGCTGTCCTGCGTACCCAGCATTCCAAGGGCCAGCTGTCGCCACAAGGCAGAGTGGCAGGCCCTACGGACCTTCTGCTTTCGCAGTGCTGATCTGGACATTCTGCTCCCCAACTGCCCAAGAGGCACCCTCACCTAAGTAACAGTCTTGGGAATGCAAAAGCAGCGCTTACTTAAACGATGACCTCTCCTCATCGTTTGCGGCCGAACCAGAAGCCACACAATGCCCGAGCCAGCGAATACCGTGGATGAGGACACAGCGTCCTGTTTTCATTTGGCAAAAAATGGTATAAGCGTCTTTAATCCATTCAGGACATCGAGGCAGCCATGACACCACCACTAATGATACTCACGAAAGAGGACCCCAGAGCTGCTGCGGCAAAAGTCAAGAACAGTGGGATGAGTGTGTTCAAGGCAAGGGGCTAGATTTGGAGGGAGACTGGTGGCACTGCGATAACCTACTTTACTTAAACCTACGCGGCAATTGTCGATCATTCTTCATATGATATCTACTTTCACTGCTACATTAACCGTAGTTATTTTCAATTTTTAAAAATAATTCCCATACCTAAGTTAAATCAGAGTCTGGTGTTATTGGTGGATTTGTCTCTTTACAGTGGACTGCTTTTGTTTCTGTGGACTTTTTCTTCTGTGCCTCCTTATTTTTGGTTGAAAGCCACACATGATCTGATCTTATGTCAGCAAAGGCTGACACAAATGCTGTCTGTGCTACAGATGCAGTCAATTTCTCTGATGCTGAGTTGCAGTTAAGTCATTCCCCTCTGGGTTCGAGGTGCTCTGGACTTAGGTTTTCTAGTTATCAGTAGCTTCAGTGGGTGGAGTTGGCTTCTGCTTAGCATGAGGCTTTGTTTGTGAAAAGCCTTTCCAATTGCATTCCATCTTCGCCAGGCTTTAGACAGGTGTTTCCTGTGCCCCTCAGCTCAGAGAGTGCCTCTCTCCATCCTTGGGTCCCTCTACAGCAGTGGGAGAGAGCAATTCCTTGTTAGCCCCAGTGATTGAGGCTGGGAGACTTCTTGATGTTCTGGTCTACCTTCAGCTTTAGACAAAATGTGTGTGTGGGTTTTTAAGTCATTCACTTCCTCTCTCAGAGGAAGAGACCACAACTAAAACTCATTCAATGAAGTGGAAACGCCCAATGGGATGGTTTTGGGGGTGACCGATATAGCAGGGAGCTACAGTAATAGCTTGGTTGAATGCTTGTTTTCTAATAATTCAGTTCATAAACAGAAGGATTTGGCAAAATTTTGCTTTTCTTTGCAAACTCTGAATAGGATGACTAGCACAACCATGGCCATCTTCCCCACATAAATATGAGCATGACCATCTTCTTTTATTTATTTATTTATTTATTTATTTATTTATTCATTCATTCACTCTTTTTTTCATCTTTTTATTTTTTAATTTTTTTTGAACTTTTTTTTTGGTAGGACAGTTTCAATAATTAACACATTGCATGCATTCTTCCTAGTGGTTAATTGCTGTACAAGATGTGGACATGATATCCTATTTACAAACACCATTAGAACAAATCCCTCTATTCATTAAGAGAATGTAACTGTATATCTATCCTAACCATTTTGAGTACACAGATACAAAATGGACATCCATCTGTATCCCCTTTTTTGGTTTAGTTTCGTTATTTGAATATTATAGGTGTGTAAACTCAGCAAAACATTCTAAAAGACTCCAGTAGTCCATAATAGTATTGGGTCTTCTGCTTGACTGGCAATGTCAGAAATTGTTGACCTGAGTCCCCTACAACTCAACATAACACTATGGCCTTACTTCTTATATTTCATTTTTGTACTTTTCTGCTGGATGGTTGAGACCAAGATAAAGCAGGCCCTATGCAACAAGAGTTGTAGCTTTTGGATCTGATAAGGTCAGTGAAATCTCCTCAGGATTTATCCTGAGACCCTGTACCTCAGATTGTAGAACCTTTGTCAGTGTCAGCCATGTGGATGAGTCACGGCCATTGCTTGGCCAATGTGCTCTCTGTGAAAGCCTGAGAGAATGTTTTCTCTCCATGTAACTCTCCTTAGGCACACTCTACATCATTGATCACTTTCCCCGCTGGCCCCATAATCTCCTTGATCAGAAAATTAGGGACACTACTGAGTTACGTGACACTACACTATAAGTTCTCATATGTCCTGAGTCTTAATTGACTTTGGAAGGCTAGGGACAAAATGTTGGCTTTTCTTGTCACCCTCACTTCCTCTAATTTTGGTCTGCAAACTTAGGTTGTTAACCCTCCAGAAGAGAATTTTACTTTTGTTACCATACAAGCTAGGCTGTTAAGCTTAGCCTCACTATCTGTCTGAATATCAAACATCTTAGGTATAACATAGAACAGGTATTTTTCATCAGTATTGATATGTTGAACTTTTAAGTCCCTACAGAATATGATGAGAAAACATTTAAAAATTAGAATATATTTTAAAAATAGGCATAAAGAATTACATAATTCTTATGTTTACACGTAAGTACAAAAATCTAACCATACACAACCTTGAAGCAGGACAGACCCACAACATTCCTTTTCCTTTCTCCTGCCTTCATTCACCATCCCCTTCTTTTTGAACAATCATCCACCAGAGAGACAGCACAGCAGCAATTGGCATGTCATGACAAGCAGCCCATATTCAGAAGACCAGAATGACAGGCACTCCAAGCATGAACATGCTATTACAAATTGCCATCTTCCGTGCAGTTGCTTAGTTCCCAGGTGTCAGTATATATAGTTAGTCAGGGTGAGAATCTTTCCAATTAACTGCTAGATTCAAAAATCTTCTGGAGATTCTCAGGACCATTGCCTTGCCCAGCTTCTACATATAACTGTATGGCTTGTCGCTGTCATGTTTCCTAGCTCTTCTCCTTTCCCTCTCTTAATTAGTTAGTCCTCGAGTTCTTGCTTTTCTTTTACTTGTATTACACTTTTCTATTTGTACACACATACAAATAGAAAAATTAAAATTAAAATTAAAAAATTAAATTCTATAAAATTAAAAAATTAAATTCTATAAATTCCCTACACTAGGGAAACCATACTATATTTACATATGTGGGTCTGGTTTATTTCACTTATGAGTATATCTACAAGTGGCATCCACTTATATATAAAGGATTCAAGTTTATGATTCCTTATAGCTGAGTAATACTCCATTGTATAAAAACACCACATCTTTTTCATCCATTCCTCAGGTGATGGCCATCTTGGTTGTTTCGAAGATTTGGCTAACACAAAGTCTGCTGCTATAAACACAGGCACACATATATCACTATGATATGATGTTTTCAGGTCCTCTGGGGAAATTTCCAGTAGAGGAATAGCTGGTTTAAATGGGATTTCCAATCCAAGTTTTCTGAGGAATCTCCACACTGATTTCCATAATGGATGCACCAGTCTATATTCCCACCAGCAGTGGAGAAGGGTTTATTTTTCCCCACAGCCTCTCCAACATTTGTTGTTGGTTGATTTCTTTTTGATAGCCATTCTTTCTGGAGTGAGATGATATCTCAATGTTCTTTTAATTTGTATTTAATGGATGGCTAGTGATGTGGAGTATTTTTTTCATATATTTATTTGCTTCTTTAATTTCATCCTCTGAGAAATGTGTGTTCATCTCAGATGTCCATTTCTGGACTGGGTCTTTAAATTTTGGGGTCCTAGTGTTTTTTAGTTCTTTATAAATTCTAGAGAGCAGACCTTTGTCTGAGTACTTATTTGTCAAGATTTTTTCCAAATTTGTGGGTTGTCTTTTCACTTTGTTGGCAATTTCTTTTGACATGAAAAAACTTCTCAACAAGAGGAGGTAACAGTTTTTAATTCCTTCAAGTGTTTCCCGTACAATCTGATTATTATTCATGAACTCTTTGCCTACCTCTATGTCTTCAAGAGTTACTCCTACTTTCTCTTCCAGGAGATTTAGTGTCTCTATTTCAATATTTAGATCTTTAATCCATTCTGACTTTAGCTTAGTGCATGGTGATAGACGTTGGTTAAGTTTTAGTTTTGAGCATGTAGAGACCCATTTTTTCCAGCAACATTTGTTAAAGAGGCTATCTTTCTTCCAGTGAGTATGTTTCACCCCTTTGTCAAAGATGACGTGGTTGAGAGTGTTCATAGGGGATTCAAGCGTCTTGTAATCTATTCCACTGATCCTCAGGTCTATGTTGTTGCCAGTAGCATACTGATTTTATCATAGTAGTCTTGTAATATAATTTCAAGTCAGGAATTGTAATGCCTCCTGCCTTGTCTTTATTGCCCAG
>NW_004524652.1:4570471-4600164 GCF_000260255.1 Octodon degus
TTCTGCCCATATTTTTTTAATGTCATTTGTATTGACTCCTTCTTTCTCATTGATGCCTATTAGTCTCTCATTGTTCATCTTTGCATCATCTTGCAAGTGATGAATTATTTTTTCCTCCATTCTAGTTGTTTTTAAGAGATCTTTTCTTACCTTTTCATTAGCTGCACCCGCATCTTCAAGATCTGAAACTCTGTCTTCACTTTTAGTTAAGTGGTTTTGCAAGCTTGTGACTGAGATTTTAAGTTCCTCTATATCACTTTGACTCTGCTTCATGCGATCTATTTCTTTCCTGTATTTCTCATTCAAGGAATCCATCATTTTTCTAACCTCCTTATTTTTTAATCAATGTCTTCTTTAGAAGCAGTTATTAATTCTTTTACTTCAGTGTTTTTTTCAGATTGGGTTTTCTCCCTATGTTTCTGTAGTTTATTCTTTACTTCAGATGCTATGAGTTCCGAGAATTCTTTTCTTATTTGAGAAAATTCTGCTCTGAGTTCCTCTATAACTTTCTTCTGTTGCTTATTTACTTTCGACACTATTAATTCATACATTTCAGCTGAGCTAGTGTTCTCTGCACTTGTTCTGGGTGGGCATTGGTTTTCCTCCATATGTTTCTGCATTTGATTCTTTACTGCAGATGTTATTAATTCAAGGAATTCTTTTTTTATTTTCAATCTGAGTTCCTCTATACCATTCTGCAGCTGTTTCTTTATTTCAGAAGCTATTGATTCATTGCTTTCAGCTATGTGATTCCCAATTTATTCTGTGTTAGTGTCCTCTGCACTTGTTACAGGTGGGCTTGGGTTCTGAGGTTGCATTTTGTTCCTTCTCGTCATTTTGTGCAGCACTGTCTTCTGACCTTTGTTGTAGATCTTTGTTGCAGTTATAACCTTAGCACCTACTGAAGTTCAGGTGCAGATCTACAAAGTTTGGATTTATCCAGCTGTGCCTGGCTTGGGTCTGGCTGCTGTGCTCAGTTCTTTCCTGTTGCTGCCCTTGGGGGTGAACCTGTTGTGCCCCTCTGGCAAGATGTTCTGCTCCTGGACTAGCTGGACGGTTCTGTCCCCTACACTCTCTGCAGGAATTGCAGCTGCAGGGTTTCACCTCAGGCCTGTATGCCAGGCCTGAGCTGAGTCTAGAGGGGACAAGGTGGAGTAGTGGGGAGAGGCAGGTCTCCCACACGCTCACCTGGCCTGTGCTAGGACTGGATCTGGGGGTCCCCAGAACGCAACAGAAATTCTCACTGGTTGGGTGGGGGGGTGCTGCGGAATGTTGGTGGGGGTCCCAAGGGAGTGGAAGAGGGTCCCACCCACAATGAGCCTGGGCTGGGACTGCAGGTCCCGCCTGCACAGGGTATCAGGAAGCTCTCCCACACACTCACCGGACCTGGGCTAGGACTGAATCCATTCATTCACTTTCATTCACTCATTTGGTACAGGGTCTCACTACACAACTCAGACTCATAGTGATCCTCCTGTCTAAGCCTCACCAGTGCTGGGATTACAGGTGTGCACCACAATACCCAGTTTTGGGGTCAGCACAGCATGTGGTACTAGGAATTGAACTCAGATTCTTGTGCTTGCCAGGCAGGTGTTTACACTGCTGATCTATCTCCCCAGCCTGATCATCTTCTCTAGAATCTTGGAACAAATTAAATTTATGAGCTGAGGTACCATTTTAACTGGGCTTAGATGACATCATAAGGGTACAGGATCAAACATTGGATTAATATCCTTAGAGAGAGAGAGAGAGCCAGAGGCAGAGTAGTTTGAGGTCACAGTGAGAAAAAGGACACCACCTACTGGCCAGGAAGAGAGCCCTTACCAGACACCAACCAGCCTGGACCTTATTATTGGACCTTTCAGCTTCCAGAGCTATTAGGTCTGTTAGTCATTTATGCTGACTAGTTTATTGTATCTGGCTACAGAAACCTAAACTGAAGCCATACTTAGTGCTAGAGATACCTAAATTTTTTGTCTGGGATATTTTCTCTCTGATACTTTCTTACCCATGGGAGCTCACTGTTGCCCTATGGATGAGAAGAATCTGTACACTTTTCCCCAGAGTTCCCCTTCCCAGGTTTCCTTTCTTCCTTCCTTCCTTCTTGCCTTTCTTGCTTTATCTCTTCCACTCTCTCTTCCTTTTTCTTCTGTCCTTCTTTCCTGTCTTTTCTTTTTCTTAGAAATTGGATATTCCTTTGCTTGAGGCTGCCCGAGACCCTGATGGAGGCCTCACTGAAGATATAAACATGGATGCACTCGACCTTGCTGAGCTCCGCAGCCCCATCAGTTGGCGGTCCTAGTGGCCCTGGTCCATCTCCTGGACTACAGCCCCAAATTGCATGAATACCTGCCAAGGACTTAACATATTTCCTAGCACATAGAGTGCCTCCATAGCAGTGCTTCATAACAATCTATTATATTATGCTGATTTCAAAATTTATCTGTTTCTACCCCCTTCATCTGTGTTTGCCATAAGTAGAAGCTATTTTAAAACCTGTCATTATTTACCCAAAGGAAAGCTTTTGTGTTTGTGGCATGCCTTTCATACAGCCTATGTTCTTGGAATGCATCCCCCAGAATGGAAAATAACATAGCATTTGCACAAATGCCTATTAAGTCTCCTAAAACAGTGGCAGGTATATCTGTTTGTCACTCAACGTGACAGAGCCACCCTAATGACTGCATCTGCAAAGTGGATGGCTCTCCAATTACAACAAATTGCTACTCTTACATCTGACTACTATTTTAAAGTGAGGATAGAAAGTGAGATCTTAAAAGCAGACTCATGTCTCACTTATTCAAAATTTAAACTTGCATCCCATGTCAAGTTCCACACCAGCACTAAGTTTCTACCTGATTATTATTCTGGAGAGTTTGATTTTTAATTCCATATAGCCAGATATTATAATTTTATGTTTTCTAAGCTTCTCTGAAACCTAGAGGAACTTTCCTTAATATATGGGTGATAGTGTGGCCAGGTCCACTATGGGGTCCCTTCTGATGCAGATTGATGATGGCCATGTGTTATGCTTTCTGTCCATTTGTCCCCCAAAGCCTCATACAGTCATGGGGCAGCTTCTAGTGTCTGTGATTAATTCATAAGCCAATGCTGGGATTATGGGTGTAGTGCTACACCCGCCCTGGGGATGGCCTGAATACTATATAAGGACGGGAGAGGGACTTTCTAGCTGCTGTAGCCACTGCTCCTCCCTTTGTGCTTTGCTGTTTTCCACCACCAGGAACGGCTGCCTGCTGCCATGCGCCACTCTGCCTTGGAGCCAACTGAGTATGGACGGAAACCTACACAAACTGCAAGCTAAACACAGATTTCCTTCCTTAATTTTGGGTGTTGGGTATTTTGTCCCAGAAAGGAGAGAACAGTAACTAGACACCAAGGAACAGGTCCTGCATTTTAGAGCAGGACTTTTTTTTTTTTCTCCGAATGCCTTCAGGGCAGGTTTGGCTGGCTTGAGTTGTGGGGATCGAACCACAGCAACCTGAACCTGACTGCTTTGTTGAAGCAGCCACTTAAAGAACTGAGGTAAGGGGCAGGACCCCTAGAGCAGGACTTTAGAGCCCACCTGAACTCCACACCTTGAATAAAGAATGGTTGTTCATGACCTGCATGGCCCTTCTTTCCTACAGTATGTAAGTGCTTCTGAGCAGTAGCTTCGCCTTTTCAAGCACATTCCTACAGACTGCACTGTGCGTGCACACATGCGTGCACACACACACACACACACACACACACACAATCTTCTTCAGCTGCTGGGACCTGAGACCTGTGCCCACAGTCATTCTCTAGAAGAAGAATACCAATCCACATGCCCTGCACTCCCCACTCCGAAGGGCAGACCATCAACATCACCCAGTCTTCTCAGGGAATGAGAGGAAAATCAGCATTGTCCTGTCTGGTAGATGTAAAAAATGGTTTAAATTTCTGAAGGCCTTTAGACAGTATCCACAAAAACTTTAAAGTGCACACTAATCGACTTTTATGAATAGATCTGATTTACATTTTCCACAAGCAACCAAAGCTAAATGCACAGGATATTTATTGCTGCATTATTTTTAAGGAAAACGTCATTGAGATGGATGATCGCACAAAGCAACACTAGTCATGCAGCGGAGAAGATGAATATTCACCTGCATCATAGCAACAGCCTCCTCACTCATGTAACAGATCCTTACTGAGGGCCTTGTAGGAGCCAGCAGTGCCTGTCACCAGAGTGGCTGCTCTGAGCAAGACCCGCATGACCTCTATTCTCTTGGTGCTTACCTCATAATGCTAGGAAGAGGAGAGGAAGGTGTGTGCAAAGCAGGAGGCAGGACGCACACTCTGGGAGAGGCTACAGATGAATGACAGAAAAGGGCTGTACGGACTGGCTGACTGCAACAATGCTCAGAGCATCGAACACCCAAGGGAAGCCTGGTGCTGAGAAGGGCTCAGCCAGGCCAAGCCCTGGGGAAAGAGGGGTTCACTTACAGAGAAGCACGGCAGCCGCAAAGGCCCCGAGCATGAGAAAGGATCAGGGCAGCCAGAGCACAAAAGCTAGGGTGCTAGAGCCAATCTTGAGGCCAAGAGCTGCAGTAATGCAGCTCTAAACACCAGTAAGTGGATTCCACCCACGACTTCCAAACTGGGTCATCAGCTCAAGGAAAGCTGAGCCTGTGTCAGGGTCCTAGAATTAGCCCTGATGATGCCACCACGGCTGCTGAGTGGGAAGGCCATCCAATGTAGAGTCCAGGTGAGGTCCAACCGCCGCCAGCAAGGGCTCACTAACAAGAAGAGGAATTCTGCATAAAGGGCATGGTCCGCAGATGGATGGGTGCGCTGAAGGCTGGCTAGAGGTCTATCAAACTCTGAGAGATACAGTCTTAGGAGAAGGTGGCAGAGCTTCGTTCCACACTATTGGAGGCCAAAGGTGACGCTCCCAACCTTTAGCCTTCTCTGACCTTTAGAACATCTGAGAGATACATTTTTTCTAAATGTCACCTGTATCAGCAGAAAGTACAGATTGGATAAGCCCTCAATTGGCCTTTATTGGCCTTTCAGTTAAAATCCTCAGAGCCCGAGGCTGAAGTAATTATGATACTTTATGCATGACCTTCCATTTGTATTGCATTATTCTCTCCTCTTAAAACATTGCAATCCTGGGGCACCCATCACCCCCCAGTCTTTGAGCTTTTTCAATGAGGAGGCCTCTGAGCAGGGGAACCCAGAATACACACCCAAAACTTCCCTTTCATCTCCAAATGCCTTGGCCTCTATCTGTCCTGCACTTCTGCTATCAACTGCTGCAAACTGGAGAGGCAGTGGGGACACGGCATGGGATGCCAATAAGAGCTGTAAGCTGGCCCAAGCACAGCCTGCCCAGGCAGGGCAGGGCTGGCTCCACACCTGATCCTTGTGTCCAAGGCTCAGGGGTAAGAATTCCCATGAGACTCCAAAACAGGTCGTGCCATGTTTTGTGGAAATCCTGAATGATCTCTCACTGTGGGCGGAGTCAAAGCAGCCAAATGCCTCATGAAGAACTGATCTGACGTGTCCCTCCCCAGCCTGACATTTCTGTCTCCTCTGCTCCACTCCCACCATGATGGGCCTGCAGCAGGGCCAGTCAGGATGATGGCATTGCCTTCCTTCCATCAGAATCAGAATGATAAATGAGACCTGGAGGACAGCCACCAAGACACCATAGGTCTGCGCCTACTGCCTGTCCTTCCTCACCACACTAACTCATGGCCACACATGTGGAGGAACCGCTGCTGGGCCTAGGCATTCAGAGTTGTCCTGAGGATCCACAACACAGGTACATGTGCTCTCCAGTCTACAGTGCCACTTCCAACATCAAAATGATACCAGATGTTACGTGATTAGCATAGCCTACTGGGCATGACACAGGACTCTATGAAAAATGCAGTCCTGCTTTAATTTAGCCTTCACACAGAACTATGTGACATGTACCTTTTCTTTAAAAGAGAGACACAGACACAGAGAAAGAGATACAGAGACAGAGAGAGATAGAGACAGAGAGACCATTGATGCACATCAAAGCATCCCTATGTCCAACTTGCCTTGAAAACCCAGAGTATGATGTTGCCCTGACCTTGGTCCAGGCAATTCCTGGCTGCAGAGGGAACAACTCTCCTTGCTTGCATTTCTCATCTGGGGACTCCTGGAGTTCCCATCCTGAGATCACCAGGCCTTCTCCCATCTGTGTGGATTGGCTGTGGAGCTGCAGCCCATCTGATGTGACCTGAACAGGCAGGGAGAGTTCCTGGAGAAGAAGACAGTGAGGAGGAGTTGTTCCGTCTACTGAAATGTAGTTGGTTTATTTTTTAAGACATCCATCAGGTATAGGTCATTTTTCGCCAGTCAGAATATGGATATTTTGGCTTTGTATGGATTCTTGTGTGGAATGAGAAATTTAATTGCTCCAATTCACTTAAAGTCAACTGCTATCCATGAATGAAAATTATAAATGGCTATAACACCATGCTTACGTGGTACATGGTCATTTTCTTTTGTTTGTATTTATGTTTTCTCACTTTCAAGATCTCTTGCCAAACTTTCAGCATAGAGTAAATTGTGCTTTGATCTCATGAACGCACTTTCAAAGGTCACTGTGCGTAAGGCCCGGTTCTATAGAAAGGTGCTGAGGCACCATGACAGAAGTCGGCAGGTGGTCCCTGAGCTGAACAGGCTCACGAGCCAAGGGCGGGGACAGAGACTGAACGATGAGTGACCTCCATAAGAAACCCCATCATGCCACCGCCTTAGGGTCCTGTGGCCCAGTTCTGGAACCAAAGGCTCCTCTGGATTGAGGGACCTCAAGTGAAGCTAAGGGGGAATGTGACCGTCCGTGGGTAATGAGAATCCCAGGGAAGAGGGCCAGGCCTCACCTCTTATTTGAAAAAGATACAGAAAACAATCTTATTATGTGGCTGCTACAACTTGGATGTGAAGCGGCCCCCAAAGGCTGGAGCTTACCCCAAGCTTGGCACTACTGGGAGGTGGGGGAACCTTTAAGAGGCAACACACAGAGGAGGTCATGTAGGTCACTGGGAGGAGGGCCTCAGGGGCCTCAGGGGCCTCTGGTCCTCTTTCTCTGCTCTCCAAGTGCTGTGTAAGGTGAGCAGCTCCTTCCATTGGGTTCTCCACTATGAAGTGCTGCTCTGTCACAGGCCCAAAGCAGCAGAGTCAGGACCATGGACAGA
This sequence comes from Octodon degus, assembly GCF_000260255.1. Lineage (NCBI taxonomy): Eukaryota > Metazoa > Chordata > Mammalia > Rodentia > Octodontidae > Octodon > Octodon degus. Next base: position 4,577,692 of record NW_004524652.1, read on the forward strand.
AACTCTGGGGCCAGGAACAAAAGTAAACCTTTCTGCTTTTAAATTGTGTTGGGTATTTTGTTAGAGTAACAGAAAGCTGACTAGCACACAAGGTTCTGGAATCTATTAAAATCTAATAAAGGTTTTGCAAACATGTGATCCCAAAGATACTGATGGTGTCTGGAGGCTAATACTTACACAAGAGGCCTTTTATGGGCTTCAGCCTTGGTGAAACACCTGCTTTCTACCTTCCTTCTCTCCTTCATCCTGATGTGCTCTGGACACGTAAGTTGTGCAAACTCAGACTAAGTCATTTTGGCCAAATATATGTCATTTCAACAGTGCAGACCCAAATGAGAACCTAAGAGAAAACATTATCATTAAATTAGAACTGCAGCCCCTCTCGCTGGAATGGGGAGGCCACCAAGCACACTGCTGTGGAACATTTGCCCATGATTGATTCACAGGTAAATCAAAAGGAGCTGAGTCCTCCTCTCCATTATAACCTGCAGGGTGGGAGGGAAATAAATACTGATCAGATTACCACTTTCCATTACGCGACTGTCACATTATTCAGCTCAGCCTGCCGGCTTAGGGGCCCCCCTTACAATCAGTGACTGGTGAATCATTTCTGTGAGCAGCTGCTGAAAACTGTGGCCAAGGTCCCATTTCGTGGCCAAGATGCTGTTTCGTGGCAGGCATGAGCACTTTTCAGATTTTGCCGGCGGCTCATGTAAAGGACCAAATTCAACATCGGAATGAAGAGGATTTTCTCCCCCCCCCCTTTTCCAAATATAAAGATGCGATCACATACAGAGTTTCTCCAGCTGGGAACTCAATTTTCCACCCATGCTGCATAATTTTAGCCTTAAGCTGACAAAGAAGGACTCACTCCGTACCGTGCTCCTGTCTACTGCCCAAACACTAGCAGGGGGTCTTCTCCACCTCAGAGGGTGGGTGCTTGGAGAGGCAGCATTTCACACCTTGGAAGGGTCATGGTGATGGCCCTCTGAGGAGTAAAGAAGAGGAACTCAGAAGAAGGAAAGTTCAGGAGCAAACCACAAAGCGCCCTCAGGCTGCCTGAGGACTGCAGGTACGAAGCAACAGTGGTCCTCTTGGGACCTTTGCTGGTGGCCTGAGTTGCACGATCCTTAGAAGGCTTTTCAGATTCTCCACAGTTCCATGTGCGGTTGCTAAATTAGAGGGGAAGGAAGAGACACCCGTCGCTCATAGAGCTTCTGCAGTTGCTCTGAAGAGCTGCAGATCTGGGAACTAATGCCTAGTTCCTCAGGAACATTGGAATAACAGTGTACACACACACACACACACACACACACACACACACACACACACACTGGGTCATGCAGGCCTGCTCTGGTCCTCCCTCCCTCCCTCCCTCCCTCCCTCCAGTTCCCCATCGCTGGCCCCCAGCCCCCACTGCAGGCTCTGCACCACCACCACAGCACCTGAGTCAGATGTTTCATCCACAGTCCAAGTGGAAACAGACAGTTGCTTCATTTCCTGCCACCGTGAGTGTCCTCACACCCGCTGTGCCCTGTCTAGACCTTTCTTCAAGTGTCTGGGTGGCTTGTGCTTCCTCTCCTGTGGTATCTGCTTATAATTCTCCAAACTTACAATCTGATCTGTGACCCTGTGTGTTCCTCAAATTCAAAGAAAGCAGGGACGTTTCAGAGTGACTGTGGTCACTCTGAGCCATTCTGCCATCATGATCCTCAAACTTGAATGTGGATCCCAACCCTCTGGAAATACTCCCAAAGCAGAGGTTCTGGGTCTCTCTTCTGGAGTCCCCGCTGCAGTAGGTGCGGGATGGGATGCGTGTTCACTCTCCTAGTAAGTTCACTAAGATTCTGATGCTGCGTATTGGCACCCTTCAGACCTGAGAAATATGGCTTAAGTACATCTGGCACATAGTAGGTGCTCAGTGATTATCAATTACCTGGATGCACAGTGTGGCACAATGTATGCCTGAAGGCCGTGGTGTCTCCTGCTCACAGGAGGAGGCTCTCAAGAGACAGCAGTTCTCTCGCAGACCTATTCTCACCCAGCATCTCTCTCTTTAGACCTGAGTGCAGGACACACAAAACACCTGAGAATAGCAGCTGAGAAGAGGGAGGATTTCTCCTAGCTCACAGTTTAAGGCTTTCACCCCATGGGCAGCTACAAGGCAGAAACACCAGGTAGGAAGGGAAATGTGGGCGAAAGCTACCCACCTCATAGAGGCCAGGAAGCAGAAGGAGGGGAGAGCCAGAGAATCAGGCACAGAATGGAGTCCTCAAAGCCACTCTGTGACCTGTCCCTTCAGCTAGGTTCCACCTCCTGTTCCACCTCCTGTTTCCATTCTCCTGCAATAAATGCCTCAAGGGTGAGCTCACTGCCAAGCTGATCTGCAGATGAATTTAAATCTTCATCTTCCACCAGTCCATCCCCTGAGCACACGAGAATTTGGGGGACAGCTGAAGTCCAGACCATAACCCTGGGGAAGCCTCCCCCACAAAGGCACCTGTCATCTCAGCAAGAACAAATTACCCTCCTACGAAGCGGCCACTGTGTTTGGTCCTTTTATACCAAAGGCTTCCAGACTGCACTGAAGGCAGGATGTGTCTCTGTCCTCATAATAATGAAAAGCAGGGCACATCCCAAGTACCCGACAACAGGGGAAAGCCGAGTAAATGATAGCGTAGCCATATGTGGAATATCTTGTGACCATAAAAATTATGTTTACACAGATTGTTTTAATAGTTGCAGTAAAATGGCTTTTATATAATACCATAAAGAATAAAGCCAGAATGGTATTCTTCATGGAAGCTGGCTTCAGCTGGGTCAGCGCGGCCGAGCTCCCCCTGCAGGCTCACATGCGGCAGCAGCACGGAGAAGCAGCCGGTGCCCAGGAGCGTGCGTATGCTGCGGGCTTGGCTGCTTTATAGCTCAAGGATGGCTTCTGGCTGAGGCAGGGCACAGTGACCCACAGTTGGCAAGCACAAGTAAGGGGTATGTAAGCCTCCAGGATATAAGAATAGAAGATAAGATGAGGAGAGGGGTATGGGGAGCATGTGGTCATTAAATAACAGGTGGAGAACAGCCAAACTTAAGAGCTGACCACTGAGCCAAAGAGGAATTTTTTATGAAAGAATGTGTTGCCTTGCAAAACGAACGTCTAGTTCTAAGACTCAGATGTGGATGAAGGCATGGTACAGTCCCAGAAAAGCATAGGGGACAGCATGGCGGCCCCAGGCTCATGATGGAAAGCAGGGGTGGGGGAGGTGGAGGCAGGACAGGCATGGTTGTAGGGGACCCAGCTCTCATGACACCGACATCAGCACCTCAGCTTTTGCTTGAGATGACATGGGAGCCACTGGGGGCAGTGAGCGGAGGAAAGGCACATAGTGACCCAGCTGCCATTCCCAAAGCACCACCAGGCTGTGTGGTAGCTCCAAGGATAACAAAGATTGAAAAGAGACGCAAGTGAAGGACACTAGGTCCACCGGGCAGCAAAGCAGGACAGGTGAGGCGCTGCATTTGCTCCTGTCGCTGCTGTAACAAGCCACCACCAACACAGCAGCTTTAAATAACATGGATTTACTCTCTTGCAGCTCTGGAGGTCAGAATTCCCAGAGTCTTAAAGTGTTGACAGGGTTGATCCTCTTCTCTCCGGGGGCTCCGTGGTGGAAAAGCTTCCCTCACTTTTTGCAGTGCCAAGCGCTGCCTGGTCCTCTGCTGTGGTACTCTTCACACCAGCAAAGCGGTGGGCATTGGCCACCTCCCTTGTGTTCTCCTCCTCCCTGCCCCTCCTCCCTTCCCTCTCTGTTCCCCCTCGCTTCCCTCTTCCCTTCCCCAGTCCCTTCCTCGCTCCCTTCCCCCTCTTTTCTCCTCCCTTCCCTCATCCCATGCCTCCTCCCATCCCCCCTCCCTTCCCCCTTCCTCCCTCCCTTCCTCCTCCCTTCCCTCCTCCCTTTTCTCTTCCCTTCTCTCATCCTTTCCCTCCTCCCTTCTCTCATCCCTTCCCTCCTCCCTTCCCTCGTCTCTGAAGCTCCTCCTATCAAGCCACCTCTGATTTGGGCCTCCCTCCTCCCTACTACAAAGACCCTGTGCTCACAGTGGGGCCATCCAAATGACCCACATCATTTCCCCACCTCAGAACCCTCCATCACATCTGCGAAGTCCCGTTTCTCCTGGTGGCCATGTAGTCACAGGCTCTGACGGGCGCAGACGTGCATGGCACTGTTCACCAAGCCACCAGCATGCCCAAAATCAAGACATATTTTGAAGGTGAAGCCAAAGGATTTCCTGACTTTGTAGGTGGGATGCAGGAAGAAAGATCTTAATTGATTTCTCATTGCTAGCACAAAACACCCAACAGTCACCCTGAAATAAGGAGTTTGTTTGGGTTCACATGTCCAGTCCTTGGCTTGCAGGCTCCAAGGAAGAAAGACCGTAGTGGAAGGGTCAGGAGGGGAGCTGTTCGTGCCCTGAGGCCCAGAAGCAGAGCGCAGAAAGGAGAAGGGAGGGAAGTTACGCCTCCAGGCCACGCTTCCAGCGCCTTCCTCCTCTCACCATACCCAGCCGCCCTCCCGTCAGCAGACAGCTATGGACCCCAAGATCCAATCACCGTCCCAAGCTCTGCCTATGACCACATGAGGACTTTAGGGGACATTCTTGAGCTGAAACAAAACAGAAAACAATGATTTTCAGGAGACCTGGCGGCTTATGGGGGAGGTGAAGATCTAAGAGATGTCAGAGTGGGGAGTGGAGCTGCACCTTTCTGAGAAACCTCAGGACCACGGACAGCGTCCGGGGCTGTGGGGGCTTTGGCAGCTTCCAGGAAGTGTGTGGTCCCTGTGTCCCAACAACGGACGCCTTCCTGAGGGACAGTGCTGGCTCCTCCTGGCGACTCCACAGGCAGAAGGCCCGATGCTTCCCAGAGCGAGAACAAGAGCACAGCGGCTGAGAGAGGAAACAGCTGGCTTGTAGGCTCGGGTGAGAAGACGCGCTGAGGTTTTCACAGGGAAAAAGAGTTTTGAAAGTTACTGAGTTCTTAGTGGAGAGGGAGGGACTAGGGCCTATTGCAGTTCAGGCACGAATAATTGTGGCGGTTGGCTGTCTGCTGCAGTGCCCCGTTGCCAGGCAACCAAGCCATGATGCTCCACCCACCACTATGAGGCCCTTGGCCACACCCCTGCTTTGTGAATGTTGACCGAAGGGTCCCAGTGAGCCCACCCAGGCCCTGCGCGACCCGACTGTAGGACACATACCCCTCTCTTCTGTCCTCCCTCTTGCACACAATGAGTCTTCTGGCATCACTTGCTAAATAAAAGTGACAGCCTCCGGAGGAAAGGAGTGTTCTGCGCCGATCAGCAAGCCTCCCTGGGCTCACAGACCTGCTCTGCGTCCCTGACTGACTTTGAGAAGAAGCGCACTTAGGAGAGAAAATCTGCTCTTGGCTGCTTCAGGAAAACACCTGCGGGCCCCAGGCAGGATAGTGGTGGCAGCTGTCAGCACGGTGCTGAAGCCACTGAGCTGCCAGCCATCCATCAACTTGGCAGTGAGGCCTGGGCGCGGAGGGAGTGGGCAGTGTGGAGGGTGAAGGATGCCCGCGCGCCCTCACGCTGGCAGCGACTCTTCTCCAGACGCCAGGGCAGGAGCGTGGCCCCCTCAAATGACAGGGAGGCTGCTCCTGGGCCAGGAGATGAATCATCAACAGATTGAAGGAATGCGCTCACGGGACCGATTCTCCTCTTCATCCCACTCACGGTAAAATTTAACATAAGGAGGAATCAGCATAAATCTCCACTCACTTGGGACAGGAAGGTGGCTTTTAAGTGGCATCCATCTGCAGAGGGGGCCTTGCAGCACGCGGAGCTGCTTAAACCACGAACAGAGCTCCTGAGGTCCGGGAGGAGCACTGACTGGGGCAGCTGACTCGCCGGGAAGAGCCCCCACAGCCCGATGAGGCCTGAGCTCTGGGGTTCACAAGCCTGGAGAGGAGCTGAGTGCTCAGCAGCGACAGCCTCGCTCCCGCTCACCCCACCCAGACACCAACTGCACAGGAGGATCCTTCAGGCAGAAGGCGGAGCTTGCCCAAGGGCCCGCAACCAACAGCTGCTCATTGAGCTTCCTTATCTGAAAGGCTCTGGAGCAGAGCAGAAAGCACAGAGGCCAGAGAGCCTGCCTCCATGAGCCTCCATGATCCTGGGGCATGGGCGGAGAAATGGGCATCAGAGCTGTAGGAATACTTTCACCCCAAAGTTAAAGGAGAAGAAAAAAGTCAGGCCACATAGGGAAGGAGACAGAGAAGTGCTGCAGTGGGCACCTCCCCTGCAAGGCAACACCCCAGTTGTCACAGAGTGGCTCTGCAGACCACAGGACTGTCACACCAGATGTCCCCCTGGCACTCAAAGACTGTGTAGATGCTTTGGGGCTGTTGGGACACAGTGTGCCTTCTTGTCCAGCAGGAGGAGCAGGCACCAACTCATGGGATGGGAAGGTTCTCCCGGGTAGCAGGCAGCGACAGTCACAGTAGGATGGGCAGCCACAAGTGGCCCTGCAGGCAGAGTCCGAAGCAGGAAGCACCAGCCAGCTCTGCCAGCTGGGTCCCTCCGCAGGGATCGGGAAGGGCAGAAGGGTAGGGGAGCCACCTGCAAAGCTCTTCCAGGAGACATCAGCATCAGGTTGAGGCTGCTCACTGGTTGGATTAGAGAATTCTGCCAATCAAGCCTTTTAAGGGGTTTCCGAGGCTTGAACCAAAGGCCTCGTGCATGCCAGGTAAGTTGCTTGACCCTCAAATCACCTTCCCGGCCCAGGGAAGCTATTCTGAAGCTGAAAAAAGACAATGGAGGATGGCCAAAACTTTAAAGGTAAAAGGGATCATGTTTCTCAGAATTTATTGTACACATATACATGTACCTGGAGAGACAGACAGACAGACAGACAGACAGACAGACAGACAGACAGAGAAAAGCGGGAGAAGCAGGGGAAAATGTTAAAAATTGATAAACTTACATGTTGGTTCCCTGGAGTTCTTTGTATTTTCTTTATGTAAACTATGTAGGTTTGGGGAGAAAAGCCAGGAATCTAGATTTTAGAAATGATCATTCCCTTAAATTGAACTTCACCTGATTTGCTCTTAGAGTGTGACCAACTTAAAATAGCGGGGACACGAAGAACCCCGACTGCCTCACAGAGCTCTGGCCGTCTCTGCCCCGCCCCAGGGCCTTGGGCGCTGTCCAGGGTGCTGCCTTTCCCCAGGCTGCTCGCAACTCCTCCGCCTTCGAGTTGCAGTGCAGCGGTGGCCTGTGTAAAGGAGCCCTCCCCAGCCCCAGCCCAAGGTAAGTCATCTCCCTCAGGTTTCTTCTGCTACCTTCTGGCCCCACAGCTCCACACGATGTGTAATTATGCACTGATTCTTGTGAGTATTTATTTAACGTCTGATTGTTGCATCAGATCAAAAGCACCGAGGAGGAGGGACTGGCTCTGTGCTATTTGCGTGAGCATCTGGTGTTTGCAATGCACTCGGTAAGCACTGACGAAGTGAATGAGGAGAATTCAGAATAAGGGAGAAGGAGGGCGGGGAAGGGAGGGACAGGGATGGTCCGGTGCCAGGAATTTCAGTGGGCAGCCGCTCAAGGCTGTGGACACCACGGAGGTGTCCAGGTTCAAGATGGTCAGCTGTCAGAGGCGGGTCCGTGAGGTTCAGCTGGAACAGCACAGCAAGCACGAGCAATTCCTTTTGTCCTTGAGGTTCTCCTACCAACCACGGAAGGCTCCAAGTCTCTTCCCAGGCAATAAAGCATCAACACGGAGTTAGTATGTAAGAGTGGCTTCATCCCACATCGCCTGCCCTTCGACCAGTGTCCGGTGTTGATAGAGATCTCAAACCAAACCTGCCAGAGCTAAGTCACCTACACACACACACACACACACACACACACACACACACACACCAAACCTTCTCCATCCCAATGAGAGCAGCTCCACCTGCGAATTGCGGAGCCCAGGCGCCCTGGAATTGTCTTCAACTCTTCCTTCTGTCTCTGTGTCCCACTTGGCAGCCACCTGCCTGCTGTGGGCCGCCATCTGCCGCTTCCTCAGCCATCACACAGGTCTCCTACCTGCTCGCTCCGCTCTGCACTTGGCACTGCGTCTGCAGTCTGCTCTCCCCCAGAAGCCAGAGTAATCTGCTTAAAGCCTAAGCCATTTCTAGCTTCACTGCTCAAAGCCCTCCCTGGCTCCCACCTGCTTGGCATAGGACCAGAGCCCGCATGGGGTGGCAAAGGCTCTGCCCACACTCGCACTGTCCGGCTCACCCCCAGCATACTCACCCTCTTGCCATCCCAGCCACACTCCCAGCGCAGGGCATTTGCATCAGCTGGCGTTCAACCCGGAGGATGCTCACACTATGTCCAGGCCTAGTCCTCCCCTGTAGCCCAGCTTCCTCCAAACGTTACTTCATCAGCCTGGCAAGGCCAATCCCCTTAAAACCACGAGCCTGCACCACTCACATTGCCAGCACCAGGCTGCCCAACTTGCCCCACCCAGGCCTCTTGATCAGCACCTACCTTACGTGAGCAGCTGCCTCCCCCAGCTAGGGAGTCATGGCCACTTTTAGCTATTGTGCTTGGCATCCTATTCCAAACACCTAGAGCCCTGCCTGGCACTTAGTAAGTGCTCACCCAACATTTGCCTGATGAATGCATCAATATTGGGGTTTAATCACCTCTCCGCTCAACCTACTGAGGCCCCTGAGCCACAGATCCCTCAGAGAAGGATGTGAAGAGTGTGCTTCATTATGCAAAACTTGTTGTTTGGAAAATCAAAGTGAAAGGCATCTAAAACATCTTACTTGTGAAGTAGGACACCATGCCGAGAAAGAAGAGTGGCCCTGTCCACTATTCCCACGGGTTATTCTCTCTTCTGACATTTCTCTCACACACGGATTGTTCCAGGGATTCTAGCTTCCTTTTATTTTGCTAATGGTGCCTAATTTTTTACATGTTCACGGCCTCACACTGATTGCTCTGCTGTTCCTCGAGCCCCCTTTCCTGGGGCTTGGTTGAGGCCTCTGTGTTTTCTGCTGTAGGCTTTGCTGAATGCTCCAGCCCAGCTCAGAGATTTGTTCCTACTAGGAGTGAGGCACCAGAACACTGCTTGGAAATTCTGCGACTGTGAGTGGTGATTTTGCTATAGAGGGAAAATACCTGAAAATCACGGGTCTGAAAAGGATGTATGTCCACAAAGTACGAAGAACAAAGTCAACAATGAAACAAGTTTAGTTGTGTTGCCCGGCTAAAAATGGGCAATAATCTGAAAGGACCTTTCTCTATAAAAAGTATTTAAATGGCCATTAGCCAAACAAAACTACATCGAACAGCATCAGTTATTAGAGCAAAGCACAATGAGATATTATTCAAGCCTATCAGAGTAAATATAAATCAGGTGACACCATGCCTGAGAAAAATGCAGAAGAACTATCCCCTTCGTACATCGGTGGTGGGACAGTGATATTGGGACTGTGCTGCTTTGGGGAGTGTTTTCATAATTCCTCAAAAAGTTAAGCATAACAGAACTATATGACCTAGAAAATTGACACCTGAGTAGGCACTCAGTCCAACAAAGCTGTGTTCACAAATGTTCACATCCGCATTGTTCCTAATGCCAAAAAGTAGAACCAAATGTCCTTCGTCTGATCCATTGATAAGTAAAATATGGTTATTGTGCAATGGAATGTTATTATAATGTAAGAAAAAAGTATTGATATGTACTGATACATGGGTAAATAAGGGGGAATCTTGGAAACATTACACATATATGGCTCGTCCAGAAAGAAGGACCAGAGGTTACCAGGGAACAGGGACAGAAAGCAGTGGGCAGTAACTACTAGTGAGATGATGAAAATATTTGAATTAAACAATGATAGTGCTGTACACTTTTCTGGAGGTGCTAGAAACAGTTGAGTTGTGGGGGTTAAAAAGGAATTTGCATGAGTTACATCTCAATGCATCTCGCATTACGATGCCCTCAAGGAAGGTCCCAGGTATCTAAATCATCACACTTTTTCTTGAAAATCATGACAACTCGTCCATTACCAGCATCCTAAGTTGCAGTACATCCTTGCCACTTAGGATGAGAGGAATGGCAAGGAAGGAGCCTTCTAAGAAAAACTGATTGCTGTTCTTGGGTCTCCAACAAGAACTCCAGTCCAGCAGAGTGGGAATTGGTGCTCTGCCAGCTTTTGCCTTATTTTTTTCCCATTATTAAACCTAACCGAGAGCCCTAATTGAGTTTCCTGTGCCATGGGGCAGTTCTGACATTAGAGCATTTATTTCATCATTAGAAATACATCCCCCGAGTCTCTTAACACTGGCAGACTACCCATCTTCGGGCAAAGCTGAGATGCCACCTCTTTCTTTCACCCTTTCCTTTGAAAACTGTTGCTGTATTTTTCATAGTCCTCTGTGTGTGTGTGTGTGTGTGTGTGTGTGTGTGCATGTGTGCACACACACTCTCTGCATTACATTATAGAAACATATTTTTGTTTTTTTGTTGTTGTTTGTTTGTTTGTTTGTTTTGTTTTTTTGTGGAACCAGGGATTGAACTCAGGCCCTTGCACTTGCCAGGGAAGCACTTATTCCACTGAGCCATCTCCCTGGCCCCAACATGGTTTTTATTATATCAAATGGAAGATTTTTACTAAGACAGGAGATTTTAGGTATTCTTTTAGGAGAATGACGTAACTGCGTGGAACAAATATACTGATTGGGTTGATCCAAATATCATACAGAGGATGACCTCGGTTCACGAACTGAAATCACTTCACAGTTCTGGGGAAGACGGCTATGGCTGCATGTATTTGTGAATTTGGTGAATAGAAGTAAATTTTTGCCAGATGCTTCTGTTTGTGAACAGAATTGTTTGCAAACAGAAGTGTTCGTGAACCAAGGCATTACTGTATCCTACACCTCAAATCTACAGAATAGAGATAAATTATAGATAGATTATTTGAGGTCTTGGTATTTTCTCAGCTTACTAGTATTTTTAAATTTCTTTCTGAACAACCCTTATATTACAGGTAAAACTTAATCAATTTCTTAAAGGTACAAATGCATATCTTGGATGTATCTTGTTGATTTCTGAATTTACAAAGCACCAGCTTCCAAAATGAGTCAAATTCTGCGAAGAGGGCGCCTGGCAAGAGACAGTCACTAAGTCCTTCTCAACAGCTTAGATTTAGTGACATTCTCCATATGTACTTGGTTATGCTATTTATTTGGGACCAAGACTATCAGTATTATATTGCAAACTTTATTATTAACAAATCTTGTCACGGAGTGAAGACTTAGTGGAAAATCAGGAATCATGTATAATATTTCTCCCCACAAAGCACGGACGCAGCGTCATCTGAGCCAGTTCACATCATCAGCCTATTACATACAGTCAAATTTAAAACGCAACTCAATTTATACGTGAAAACTGATGCTACGCATAAGAATGACATTCAGGGAAATAAAACCTAGTACTTTAGTTATAAATCAAAGTAAGGTTTTGCTAAGCATGTCCCATCATTTAATGATTTTATAAGAGTGAGGTGTCTCTGAGCTGGCCAGATAGCTCAGCAGAATAAAGAGTCTGCTTAGGCAGAGCACAGTGGCCAGGGTTCGATCCCCAGTGTGCCACTCCAGCCCCACCCCAGGGGCGTGCTGAGATGGTGATTAGGACTGGGCGTGGTGGTGCGCGCCTATAATCCCAGCTCTTGGGAGGCTGAAAACAGGAGAATCACTACGAGTCAGATCTACATAGTGAAATCCTGTAGACCTTGTACTAAATAAAAAAAAAAAAAATGAGTGAAGTGAATTATTAAAACTTATAGGAATCCTGCCACCTTCCTTTCTGTGAATCTGAGAGGCTGGGTGTGCTCTACCTGGAGGAACAGGCCTCCTCGCCAGCATTCCCTGAGCACACTGAGCTCATTGTCTGGCCCCTGTGTCACCCCATTCAATTTCTTTCAAGCCCTAATCATGCGATAACACTAAGGCACCACCTCACACCGGGGACACAGATGCCCACGGGTCCAACGGCCACAGCTGGGTGGGGCTGAGCCCTGGCCTCAGAGCCTGCGCTGGCTGGCGTGACCCACTCATACCACAGCCTTCAAGGTCAACAGACCAAAGTCAGATCTTTCCCAGAAGGGCAGAAAGGTCATGAGGACAGGAACGCTGTGTCTCCTCAGGCCCTGAAGTACAGCCCACTCATATTCTGTGCTTAGCCGAGATTTCTGAAACTCACGGTGATTAACACCATGCCTCCCCTCAGGGAGAAGAATCCAGGGACACGGCCGGCTGGGGAACCTGCAGGCCCGCAGTGAGGGCGCGTCTGGCCACATCGCCACCCCCCAGGGTCGCTTCCTTTTCGGAGGCTGAATCACTTTGGGCATGTGGTTTACGATGGGGATATTATGGGATTACCCCCCACGTGGCTCCCCAATAGCCAAGCTGGCTGCAGAAAGCCCTGGGGAGGTGGACTCCCTGTGGGGGGCATCCAGTATTTCCTCGCACTAGATATTGACCCTGCGGGCTAGACCCTTCCTTCCTTCTTGCACATGAGAATGTGAAAGTTATTTCATTTTGTTTGTCACCAAATTTAGAGTTTTAATCTACAAGCCAGAGTTATGCATATTATATGCAGCATAAATTTCTCACAATTCATTTTATAATATAGTCATAACATGTGAAATACAGAGGTATTGCCTGTGTAAAACAGGTCATTATTTTCTTTTCTTCTATTTATTTATTTATTTATTTATTTATTTATTTGGTACAGAGTCTCGCTATGCAGTTTGGACTCATAGTGATCCTCCTGTCTCAGCCTCCCCAGTGCTGGGATTACAGGCATGCGCCACCACATCTGGACTCAGTAGCCGGCTTGGCACACCCGGAGTTCTGAGGTGATATGACATGCAATACCAGGGATTGAACTCAGATCCTCATGCTTGCCAAGCAGGCGCTTTTTTTTTTTTTTTTTTTTTTTTAATTTTAGAATAGGATCTACATGGTCCACAAGGTCTCTGTATGTAGATCAAATTCATAGTGATTCTCTTGTTTACAGCCTCCCAAGCGCTGGGATTACAGGTGCACGCCACCACGCCCGGTCTCGATTGCCATCTCAGCACACTCCAGGGGCAGGGCCGGCGCGGAAAGCCTGGGGATTGAATCCCCGGCCCCTGCATCTGCTTGCAGGCGCTTTAATCTGCTGAGCTATTTGGCCAGCCCCAGGTCATTATTCTCTAACAACATAAAACACGGGAAAACCAACACCTGCAATGGGGATGTTGTCATTTCATGTCCCTACAGGGGCCTTTCCTTGTCAAGCCCATCTGACAGTCCCAGGATGACTTCTCCAAGTGTCCCGTCTCTTCCAGCCTCAGCCTTCAGTGAGCCACCCACGCCTTCCTCCAGAACTCGTCCCTGCTCTCACGACGGGGACCCATTTTGCGGCTCTGAGAAGCCAGCTGACAACTTGCTGTGGCAGCTGGCCACCGCGCCAGTGGCTGGCCAGCGGTGCCTCCGCTGAGTGTGCCTGATGGCGATGAGTGAGCCTAGAAGCCAGGCTGCAGCTGAGCAGGCTCCTGTCAACTCACAGGACTGAGGAACCAGACGTGGAAAACTTGAAGCGCGGTGCTTGCGCTGTCTTCCCACTTAATAAGGGCGCCCGACTCAGACGCAAGACCGCGGGCAACCCTCCAGACGAGCGTGGCTTCTGTTCACATGGTCATCTGATTGCTCTCCTGTCTGGCTTTGGGTTCTTTCATGCATCTTCTGGCTGGCCATTGCAGTAATCGAAGCCAAATGAAGGTGACTGTTCCCTTCACTCATTCCTGGGGGACCACATTTTTAAAAGACGGTGCAGAGACAAGAAAACCAAAATGAAGTCCCTTCTCTCTTCATAGCTGTGAATTTATGTCATGGTGATCATTCTTCCCCTTTGACTTCTCCACAGAGAGGACTCGTGTGTGTACATGTGTGCGTGTGTGTGCGTGTGTGTGTGTGTGTGTGTGTGTCCAGGGACACAGAGCTTGTTGCAACTGGATTTGATTGCCACAGCGAGGCTGTCGATGTTGAGGCTTCACCTCAGCCCCTGGTATGACTGACTCCGCATTGATGGCTCCTCCTTAAGCCCATGATGAAGAGCGACTGATGGCAAATCAATAGCCACAGCACGATCAGTGTCTGTAAGCTCAGAACTAAACTGATACATGGTGATAAGCTCGCCAGCCACAAGGAGTGTCGATACTGAAAACAAAGAGAGCACAGAGAGGTCAGGATCCTTCTGGCTTCCATCACAATTGGTCCCTGAGGTGGCATAAGGTAAACACCACTCACTTCTCAGAAGACTAGTGCTTAGAGTGGGAAAATGGACCAAATGTCATGAGTGTTCTTGTTTATTTGCTTCTCATTATGGCTCCTCAGAAGGGTTTCTCTTTTCTAACAACACCCCATTTAATTAGGTTAAAGTTACTTTGCTCAGCTTTGGCTCTGGCCCATTCTAGTGGTCATGTAAGCTGAGTTAGGCCACCTCGACATCATCTCTTGAATAGAGGAGTAAATAACTGGGAAAGCTGATGTCCCAATTTATGCAAAAGATGGCTTCTATCCTAGCTCTCTGTGCTGCAGGCTGTCTGGGTGGTGGCCCTGCCCCCATCTTCTTGACTACTGCAGGCTTCTATGCCTGGGCAATGTGAGCTGCTTATGGGTTCTGAGATAGGTCCCCACCACATTGTGATCACCTGCACCCAAGGAATCACCTTCTGTTTAGATGACCTGGTCAGTTTACTTTGGCAGCAAAAAAAGAATTCTAGTCCTTGAACCCATTATTTTTTAAAGGGCCTCAATCTAATAATACATCTGCTGGGTGCCAATTAAGTGCTCAGAGTTTATCAGGGAACTCTGAAAGGTCTTTGAATATCAAGATTTCAAGAAATCTTGCATAAGTTACGAGTAGACCAGGCAGTTTTCAGTAAATACAAAGAGGGAGGAGGAAGTGTTACACCTCAGTGTGCATTCACATTTTTGTAGCAGAATGAGACTATCTTTTGTTTCACATGCACACGCACATGCTTACTTGCACACGCAGAGTGTGCACACGGACTTTGACACAGACACAGAAGCTGTGGACAGAGCGTTGCATCTGAGCAGACTGCTTGGCTTGGCAAAGACACCTACCTGGCAATAAGCACCTCCCCCTGTTTGCCAGGTGCACGCTCCCCGTGTATGTCCCGGAAGCCGACCGCTCACCCACAGCCACACCCCATATGTCATTTCCCAAAATCTGCACAGGCCCCCTGACCTAAGCAGCCCCAGCGAATAGCCCAGAAGTGGCATGTGCCACTACTACCCCTGGGGCAGCTGTGCCCACTCTGCTTGCTCCTTCCTCCCGCTACCTGTCTTCACAGGTCACCATGCCCATTAGAAGCTCTACATTAACACTGTCAGGGCTATTGTCACTGAACTAATCATAGCTGATAGAGTCACATGATGGTGCAGAGAAATCACCCAGAGGTTTCCAGGGGTGAGAAAGGAACCACTACTGTGCCCAAGCCATTTTCTATTTTCAGGTTGATTTGTCACAGCAACCGGTCTTACCTCATATAAGCAGCATGCTCTGATACATACACACACACACACACACACACACACACACACACACACACCATGGAAAATGCTACATTGTTCATGACTGCTTTGTTATGGACATTGTACATAAATATATTTATCTACTCACTCAACAAGTGTTTATTGAAATCCCACCACGTTCCAAGAACTCTGCCAAGACCTGTAGGCAAAATTCAAGCCAAGTCCAGTTTCCAATATCCTAGACTACATGGCTTACAATATAAAATCAAGGAATAAAGTGGCTTTCCACTTACATAGCACATTAATAACGGGAGTCATTTTCGCATTTGTCAACTCCTGTGGTTGCTGCCCCTGTCTTTTCATGTAGGCAAGGCAGGGACAACTACATCTGCTCCCAGATGGGAATCCAGACTCACTCCTGGCCAGTGAAGAAGGGGATGCTTCAGACTCAAGCATAGAGCAGCGGGCCTCCTAGGAGGGAGTTCTCAAACCCCCTCTCCAGAGCCAAAGTCCAGAAACGGGTGACTTGTGTCCAGAACAGGAATGCCCGTTAGCACCCTGGACAGCTCCACGCCGCAGCTGGATACAGCCGGCGCTGACACTGATCAAGCTGCCTAGAGTGCTGAGGCCACCGCAGGAGAGCTTCGGGCTTCTCTGCAGCAACTGAGGAAGCTGGAAGCAGCGGAGGAAACTTCAAAATTCTGAAAAAGAAAAATAAACTTCCAACCCAGAATTCTATAATTTGGAAAGTGAAAGTGTGATATTAAAATACACTTTCTTGTATCCTAGGTTCTCCAGAAGCCACTGATGATATTACCCCTCCACCCACAAAATTAGAAGGGCCAGACAGACAGCTCAGCGGACTAAATGCATGCTTGGGCTGCGAGCTTGATCTCAGCATGCTGTGCCAGCCCCACCCCCAGGACACTCTGAAACTTCGATTGAGATTGGGCGTGGTGGCATGCACCCATAATCCTAGCGCTGGGAAGGTTGAAAACAGGAGAATCACGACAAGTTGGATCTGTGTAGTGAGACCTGTAGACCTTATACTAAACACATTTTTTTTAAAAAAAATAGGAATTAAGTCAAAAATAGGACTCCTGGGTCAGAGAGATAGCTCAGCAGACAAAGCGCCTGCTTAGGCAAGTGCAGGGACCCGAGTTTGATCCCCAGCACCACAGGCCACACCAGCCCTGACCTCAGGCACACTGAGCTGAGACCAGGGGTGGTGGCACACACCTGTAATTCCAGAAATGGGGAGGCTAAAATCAGGAAGATCATGATGGGTCCAAACTGCCTAGTGAGACCTTGCACCAAATACATTTTTCTGAAAAAACGAGTATTGACACAGAAGTGAAGCAGATAGCACCTGTAGGGTGCTGGTGAAGACATGCCCCCAGGCATGAAAACTGTTCTCTAGAGGCAGGGAGCAGTCTGTCCAGCCTGAAGTGGCTCAGAGGACTCTAGAAGGGAAACAAAATTGACAGAACATGGTCAGAGGAGGCTAGCAAGTGGGAAAATGTAGGCTTTCATTAATGATGAATTTATTTAAAAACAAAATGAAATGAAACTCCATTGCTAACTCCAGGAGACTGAGCATAGGGCTTAGGCACAGAGCCAAGAGCCATGGGCAACTTCGGATCACCCGTCTTTCTCAGTTGGCATGTCTCCAACCCTGGCCAGCTGCCTCATGCGGAGACACCACCTTCTCTCCTCCAGATTGCCAGTGCTGTGCAGCCTGATGCCTCAGGCCTTTCTCCCTGCGGCCCCAAGAATTACCCTGAAATGTGAACCTTGTGGCTCCACTTCCTGCTGGACTCTTTCTAGGACTACTGGAGCCCTCAGGCTAGAGTCCCACCTCCCTGTGAAATAACAAGCTGTACCATCAGGGGGTCCTTTGCCTGATATCAGGGGTTGCCCACCCCTCTGCCCAACCAGTCAGCCCCAAACCTTTCCCTCTACATCCTATGGGAACATCTCTTCCCAGGATCCACTGTGCCGCTCTTGCCGAGGGCTTTCCTGAAGGGCTCCGTCTGCCTGGTGCTTCCTCGCCCCATGCCTTCTGTGCAGACAGCCCTTCTTTTGCCCTGGCCTTCTGCAGTGTGGCTTCAATGTCTCTCTATGGCTCCCTATGGTCTTCTGTTGTGCCCCGCCAGACCCTGGGGATATATGTGACCACTGTATCTCGAGCACTGGGATTTAGTTCTGTGTGTGTCTCTTACCTTCCCTTCCCACCCACACAAGGGATCTACCTTTTTCTCATGCCTAGGAAACCCCATGGGCCCACCTCTCGTGCTTTCTAACGCAGATTTCTATCAACCGAGGACACTCATTCCCTCTTCTAAAATGCTAACTTGTCACAGAGACCTGGCCATCCAACGAGGGGTAACATTGGACACTGCTGTCAACCACATGGGAATGTGTGACTATCTGTCACCAAGGTGGTATGAGAAGCAGGCATGCAAGATCAAGGCCATGCTCCTCTGGAGGCTCCAGGGAGAGGTCTATCCCAGCTGCTCTGCTGGTCTGCAAGGTCCTCAGCTGTGGCAGCCCAAGCCCGGTCTGCTGTGGGCTTCCCCTGATGCACGTCTATCTCTGTGTCTAGATCTCTCTTTGATAAGGGCCCTGGTCATATTGGATTAGAAGCCCAGCCTGCTCCAAATGACCCATCTTAATTAATTGCATCTGCAATGACTCTATTTCCAATGAAAGTCGCAGTCTAAAGCACCAGTGCTTAGGACGTCAGGAGGGGAGAGGCCAGCAGTGGTGCAGACACACGGCTTCTCTGGGATAGTGACCTCCTTTTGCTCTTTTGTTAGAAAACAGAAAATAAGGCAGGACTGCTCTCAGGGCTGTATTAGCACTTTCCATTTTTCATACTGTCCTCACACATTTAGTGAATGCTTAATGCTTACAGGAGCTCAGATAAACGAAAAGTGATTATCTGTTTCCACACTAGATAAAGCACATATTAATAATCCCTTGTGTAAGCTGTCAAGGTTACAAGCTAGGAAGCCTGAGTCACACGGCAACCTGGCAGTGGCATTAGTATCGGGAATCAGGTCCTCCATCCAAGACTTCTGATGTGGGAGAGCCCCGGGGAGTTAGTAGATTTTGCAAGGAGATCAAAGTTTTAGGAGACCAAGATCCTCTGCTCACCAGCAAGAGATCTGACTAGCAAATGGCCAGGGCCTCTTGGGAGCAGAAGAGAAGAGCTCCAAATGCCAAGACAGAGAACAGGAATCTCAAGGTCAAAAGAGGTCAGGGCAAATGGAGCACCGCCCCCTACCCCCTCCACGTGGTGCCTCCCACCGACAGTAGTGTTAGCGCAACCCTTGCGCCTTGGACCCAAGTTAGTGGGACTGGCAGTGCCTCATTCGTGGTCCAGGTAACAGAGGTAAGATTGGACAGCCACACGTTTCTTCTTCTTGCTTTGCCCCAGAGCATGGTTGGCTGTACCTGTCCCTGCCATAAGAAGACAATGTCACTCTTCACCAGAGATGTCCTGTGGTCCCACACATTTCTGATTCAGTATGGGCACGTGCCATGCTTTCTTCACTTAGATGAGCTAGAAAATGGGAGTTCTCCTTCTGGAAGTGAAGGTTAAATCCGCATGTACATGCAGCCAGCACAACGTGGATGGCGCCATCTCTCCACCTTTTCTTGGTCGCAATACCTTTCTATTTGTTGAGAGTTGAGCTGAAGGAAAAATGTCAAAAGATAAGCAAGAAGATTTCTGGAGCGACTGAAGTTGGCTGACTCCAGGCTCTAGGACCAGGTACACACACATGATGAAGGATGCACCGAATCTCATAAGCAGAGCTTTCCATCCTGCTGGCTACCGGGTGGTGGTGTTGGTGGATAAGATGTGGATTTGGGAGAAGAAAAACAGACAGCAGCAGCAACACTAATCTATCATGTATTTCTGTCAGGGCTTTTTTCATTTTTCAGAGTGACAGATGTGCCTCCCATAACTCCATGATTAAGGAGATGATTAGGAAAGACTGTGGAGGGCCTGTAGAGTGAGGCCCCAGGGACCCCTGAGGGACACTAGCAGATGTCTTCCTCAGCTTGGCCATCATACAGGTCCCTACTTACAATGCATTCAGGACTGTCTATCTATAGTGCCAGGAAAGGGCTAAAATACAGGAGATATCCAGAATACTGCTCATTATGGGGCAAGAGGACTCCCTGTTGGATATTTTGTCTCTGACCCTTGGCCTTCAATAAAGGATGAGAAAGTTCTCAGCCATCCATTTTTAGCATTTTCTAAAATTGCATCAACCTGAGCAGGAAGAACCTCACATTTCATAGAAATAGAACAGGTCATAGCATCATTTAGCCACATAATTTCACATATAAATTCATTCCCAAATAAGTTAAATGTATAACTTTTTTAGGACAAAGAGACAAGAATTTTTTTTTTTATTTGACATCTGGATCACCCACCCCTCTTTGTTCTGCAAGTTCATTTTTGAACACTCTATTGAAGGCGCACATGTCAGGAATATCTTCCATTGTGTGAGCCAATTTTTTACCCAGAACTTATGGCTTTGCTTCAATTTAGAAACACTCCCACTCAAAGAAAAGCTATACATGGAAAGAAAAGCTAGAAATCTGAGCTCAGGACATTTATTCCAATGTTCAGATTTTGTGGGGTCACAATTTATCACAACGATTCCGTAGAACTCTGCTTTTATGCACAACTTCATAGCTTTCTATACCCTAACAGTGGGGTACAGAAAAGAGGTTCACTAGACAGAAAATTTCCAATGGCCACTTGGAAGGCTCATTGATCTTTCTACATGTGCTGTGAAATTTGGTTTCTCCCCAAGAAGAATCAGTCATGGAGAGTTTGTGCAGACCCCTGAGGGCCTGGGGCTCATGGAAACACGACCTATTAATATGGCCCCAGCATGGAGAAGGGACCTCTTGTCTTCTGGTGTTGCCTTATTTAAGATTTTTCATTATAAACTTATGAGGATAAAAGACCTCTAGGGAGTGAGTAGAGACAGGAATGAGCAGTTGTGTTTAGTATTTAGGGAGTGTGCAGTACTTAGAAATGCTTAGTACTTAGTAGTATTTAGTATCTGGGGTATTTTTTTACAGTAAACCTGGAGTCAAGCCCAGTCCTCCACTTGGTGATTATGTTGATCTGCTCACACCCCAAAGCCCCACTCTGCATAACTAAATGAGTACAACAAGAGCATCTCTTCCCTTGGCTAATGTGGCAAAGGCAGTTCGATACTAGGATGTGGGCCTTAGCTTCCTGTGTGTGTGTCATATACGTTCTCCTCTTAGGAATGACATCTGCCCAGTTCTCTGAGCTCCTGTTGGGACTTTAAATCCTGCAGCTTCGTTATTTCATAACGCTTATCAATACATAGTGCTGCCTACAGCCTGCGGGGCCCTATTCTAAGCCGTCTACGGACAGTAACTCGTAAGCCCTCAAAGGAGGCTGCTGGCTAAGGAAGGGTCCGAGCTCAGGTGATCCAACTGCAGATCTGGCCATCAATGCTTTTGCATAATCATCTGCTGACACGATGCCTTTCACACACGCCACACAAGCTGCGCCACAGCTTGTGTGTTGCGCTTCCTCCTGTTCCTAAAGCCACAGATTCAACTGGTGTGGGCAGGTAAGTCTGCAGAGCCAAAGAGATTATGCTCCAAAGACTGACGAGCAGCTGAGGGAGAAAGCCTTCCACGGCCTGCCCTCCAAGACAGTAAAGACGCGTAAGCCTGGTGTCACCAAGGGCTCTCTTCTCTGCTGAGAAAATAAGAAGTCCAAGACAGACAGCAATGACAGGGAAGAAGAAAAGCCAAGCAGCTGACAGAAAAAATAAGCACTGCTTGGCTTGCAGCTCTGGCCAGCCTGAGTGCTCCAACCAGAGGGCAAGTGACCTCTGCTTATCTGTGAAGCAATGGTGTTCTGGGGCTTCCTCCTTTAGGAGAGTGGACAAATAAAAAGCGGAGTGAACATCAACAGGAATAACATTAAGTTCTCCAATTTAAGCATACACAAATATATATTGTACTTCATTAAAGTCTCAGAAGACTTAACAATCAAAAATGTCTAAACAGATTCTTAAGCAAGATCTATAAGCTATTAGGATAATGAGTGGAGGACACCTGACCAGCGGACATACGGAACATTCTTCTACTAAAGAACTGCTGTCCAGCACATGTGTCTCTGATGAGTTCAGGAGCTGTATTTCAAAAGCCCAAAATCTAGTCTTTCTTAAGTTGCAGCAGTGTTCAGAGCACTTTTCAGAACATAAAAATTACACAGAGCATGTATAAAGCATGTAAGCTGTAAGTACATTCAGGAGCTCAGCTGCTGCTCAGCCCTTTGTCAACTGAGCTTATAATCAACTCGAGTTTTAATCTTGAGCTGTTCATGAAGGAGAGGACAAAAAAATCTGCAAAGAGGCATTTTTGTCTTAGCTGGCAGCATACATTCCCTGAATTACTTTCAAGTGAATTTTACTTATTGTGTAAGTGGTTCCATCTACTTGATAAAAGGTTGTGTACATATGCAACCTTGTTTATGGACTTTCGCATTCAATGCAGATGTCAGGACCCTGGAATTTTGTGCATTTGACATGTGCAGCCTTATTGTCATGTATACAAAACATGTTGTTGAGGTAATACAGAGATATACAAGCTTCATTCTATATGCAAGAACAGGAGTAGTTATTGGTGTGTGTGTGTGTGTGTGTGTGTGTGTGTGTGTGTGTACAAGATGTCCAGGCCTCTATATGCATATGCAATATGTGCAGGCAGTGTGGGATGGTCTCATATTCAGAGGTGTGTTCACAACTCCTTCCAAAATATTTTCTCTGCAAACCATCTC
>NW_004524652.1:4600809-4603635 GCF_000260255.1 Octodon degus
AAAACAAATATATTTAGGGAAATTAAGAAAGACATTAACATTTACTGGGCATACAATATATAGAAAGTTATTGGTTTAATTATTTGTTTTGTTCACATGATGTCTTTCAATATTTGTCTGAGACAGGGTCTCATTATGCAGTTCAAGCTGGCCTTGAGCTCACTTTGTAGCCCAGGCTGGTCTCCAGCGCGCAACAATCCTCTTGCCTCAGCCTCGCGAATGCTGGGATTACAGATGTACACCACCACATCCGGCTGTGTCTTGTAATTTTATTATAATAAAACTACTATGTGCTTGGTGCTATAATTTTCAGTTTTATGGATAACTGAAATAATATTGTCTATCATTCATTAAACACTTTATATGGGACAAAAATCATTCCTATCCTTATCCTAGCAGAACAGATGAGCAGGCAGCCATCACCCTTTTACAAGGGAGCAAAATGAGGCTTAAAGATGCAACAGTCTTCCCAAAACTCTGAGAAAATATGTGACAAGTGCATAAAGCACATGCTTCCGCCCAGCTCCACTCCACAGGCTCCTCACGGGCATACTGCAAAATCTCTAGCAAACACTCTCATGTGAAAAAGCACTAAAAACAATGTTCGCTTAGAACCAAGATAGGCAAAGGAATGCAGCTAAAGCCGGGACACAAAGCCAGAGGAACAGATCTACGGAGTACGTTGGAGTGCCAGGACAGCAAGCCAAATACCAATACGTACTTGATGGATGACAGAGTTGACAAAGGTGATCAAGGGGCAGGGAGCGAGTTTAATAAATATGTCGGCCTCCGCATGGAAAGTGAACCCTCGCTGAGAGTGCCTACCTTACGCCACATGCAAACGACCTTGAGAAGAGCGTCTCATGACCCCATCAAAGCCAGGTCTTGAGCGTATCAAGGCCACAGTTCCTATCCATTCTTATACTGGTCACAATATCAGACTCTAGACAACCGTATCAGATTCTAGGTCATAATACTTGGACCAGATGAAACGAGGGTCAAGTGGGACAATCCATCAAAGGTCAGCACTGGTGGGGTCAAAAGAGGAAAGAAGGGTCTTTGCTGAATCTATCTGCATAGAAACATTATCCCAAAAGGCCTGCAATCTCTGTGAGTGTGTTGTCGAGTGGGGCTTGCAAGTGGGGGCCCACGGTTGGTTACAAGTACAGCACCGGAAAATGTCTTCTCTAACCGCTTTGTCCTCACCTACTTCTCTTCCTTTCCTTTAAACAAATACAGAAGTATCGGAGATGTGATCAAAAGATACTGTGACTACTTAAATAGAACTTCTAAAATACTATAGGAAAAGACACATTAGGAATCCTCCTTCAAAATACTCTGCCACATTGAACGTCCTTATGCCTTCATTCCTGCCACTCTCTGAGGCTGACCTGGAAGTCCTGCCTCCTGTCTTTCTGGGGCTTCCTGGATCTCCAAAACTGATTCATCGTGTTTGCAGAAGTATTTGGCCCCCACAAGCATTGCTATGTGTCCTCCTTTTACTCACCAGATGTGACACAGTGCAGCCTCTGGTCCTTCTGCACTGTCAGAATGAACACGAAAAGCAAGTGTTCAGAGTCGACTTGGGACAGGAAGGCAACCAAACTCACAAGTCGAGGCACAAAAGCGGACTGCCACAATCGCTGCCTAAGGCAGCCGCAACAGGAAGGTGCTTTCAGGGTGGGAAGAACTTAGATTGGGAGCAACGGCAACGTGTCTGTTATGTTCATTTTTTGGTGTGGCTGTCCACAGGACTGGCTCACCCCAGCAGGTGCTTGGAATAGTAGCCTATCAAGTCTTTCTGTTCATCAGCCGAGGCCTCCACGCTTCTTGGTTGGCACTACAGTGCTATATACCACCTACTTCACTTTTATTTCCATAGAAAACTCCAAACACCATCAATGTCACTGTCCAAAGAGTTGGGTCAACAATAAGAAAAATGAGTGCAGAGAACTTCGGGGCCTTGCTGGATCTCACACATGATCCAGGCTACTTTTTATGTAAGAAAAGCAACGATATTGTCAACCATGGTCTACGTTGGGAACACAGCATTTTATTTCCATTTCGGTGTGGCGTAATTCTCATACGGCTGTGCCTCAAAACTTCTCTGATGGTAAACAGATTATAAAAGTGACAGATCAAGTGTAAAAACTGTCGCTAAAGGGAATTTTAATTATGAATAATTTTAAATTAGTTTCCTTGCTGTGGTAATAGGTTTGGCATTATGCAAAAAGTCGAAACATGGAAATGTTTTGAACAGTCCAAAAGCAGCAGGGTTTAATTTTTCCAGACCCATCTGGCTAAGGCCACAGAAATGCTGCTTTTGTTTGAAGAACTAAATTTTGCTTCAATGTCTTTTTTTTTTTTTTGTATCACTTCTTATCTGGGACTCAATTATTTTGTCCTCATTTTGTTCATTTTCTTATTTTTCTCCTTACTTTCTGGCATCTGAGGTAGGAACTTAGGTAATTGATTAGAGTGCCTTCTTTTTTTCCAGGGTTTTGTTTTTGTTTTGGGAAGAGTCTACAGGGTGTTCAGGGTCTCACTACAATCACTATTCACCTGATTGTAGCCTCCCAGGAGCTGGGACTACAGGCGCGCACCACCACACCCCGTCTACCAGTGTTAACATCTAGTACTAGCACTGTGCTTTCCACTTAGCACACACCAACATTGTATACCCCAAATTTTGAGAAGTTGTGTTTTCCTTTGTGTTTAATATTTTTTCCATAATTTTATTGAGAAACAAATAGCAATGAGACAGTTTCAAACCAAATTGGTAGGACAGTTTCAATAATTCACACATTGCATACATTCTTCCTAGTG
>NW_004524652.1:4603735-4606577 GCF_000260255.1 Octodon degus
TATAAAAATAGAAACAATGCAGAACTTCACCAAACAAATCAATAGAAATTCAACAATTGTTGTTTTGCATAATGTCTTCAAACTAGTTGTTCAGACTATCAGATATAAGCATGCAAAATTGGAAAAAAGAAAAAAAGTTGCAAGAAATTTAAAAGGACAAGGGAAAATATGAAAAATTTAAGCACTGACTGCTCCCCTGTGTCAGCCATCAGAAATCAGCATTTCAGTTGTCCGAGCCACGGTGCATACGTACATAAAATATCTTTCTCCCCCTTCCCTCCCTCTTCTGTCCTTTTCCTCCTCCAAGTTTCTCATTCCCTTTGAAGAGACTCTTTTGTCCTCACGGTATCTATTGTGCCTTTCAGATTTTATTTACTCTTCTGGGTTCTTACATTAGGGAGACAAGATGATGTTTACATGAGCGGGTCTGATTTGTTTCACTCGCGAATATGGTCCCTAGTTGCCCCTATTTACTTATGAAAGCCTCAAGTTAATCTTGTTTATAGCTGAGTAATACCTTTGCATAAAAATATCACTTCCATTTTATCCATTCTTCAGTTGGTGGGCATTTGGGCTGTTATTTTGTCTTTCTTTTTGAGACAGAGTCTTACTATGCAGTTCAGGCTGGTCCTGAGCTCACTTTGTAGTCCAGGTTGGTCTCAAACTTGTAATGATCTTCCTGTCTCAGCCTCCTGAGTGCTGGGATTACGGGAGTGCACCACCACATCTGACTCTAATTACTTCTTAATGGTCCTATCTATCAATGCTGTAGTGCAAGGGTTAAATTTCCAGCATGTAAACCTGTCAGGAAACATCAAACCATAGCACAAACATTCATTTGTAGACATTACAGAGCTAAGGGAGTTATTTCACCCACCAGCCTCCAGGCGCCTACTTCCCCTCCCCCCCCCCGTGGTCTAGCACCTCACTGTGACCCTGAGAACTCTAGGCCATTGCCGGAGAGCCAGAAAGGCTCCTGTCCGGTACTCATTACACATATAAGGCAGAGTACAGTACCCAACACCGTACTCTGTGCTTACTTCAGGAATGAAAATTGCAAGTAAAATGTACGCTGCCTCTGAATCACGAATCCCAGTTTTAATCCACTCACACACTCACAAAAAATGTGGGAGGTTTTTTTTTTTAATTTGGGTATTGGAGAACTTCTTGATGTGCAAATTTAAAATCATCACTTAGAATTTGAAGAAAGGCTTTGTATCTCATAATCTATTGTACAATCTCTATTAATAGTGCAAGAAGAGATGAAACTCATCTATTTCACTGCATTTTACTGCATTTGATCAAATAAATTTCCTGTAACCTGCAGCGCTGAAACACTTAAAAGGCTTTTAAACTATTATTGATCAATATCAAATCTGTCGCTTTGGAACCGGGCCCGGCCCTAATTTTGCATTGCTCCTTCCAGAGAAGCTGTAATTCATGATTAGAGCTGATTTAAATACAAGATATTTAATCCTGTCAAATGCATGTTTTGTTTGAGTCAGAAATTATTCTCTCCCAAATATGGGTCTAATAAAGGTAATTTCCATGTTCTACTCAGTGTACTATCTCTGCAGTCCCCGCAACAATTGTGATGCAGAGAAGGACTTAAAGATACGCTGAGGGGAAGAGCAGAATTAGAAAAATCACCAAACTGTGTGTTTGTAACACATAAAGTGTGTCTATTTCAGCCAAAAAGATACAGGATGGGTTCTTGGATGACTTCAGTGATTCAGCAATCAGAATATTTTGGTTCAGAATCCAAGTTTATTTTATTCTCCTGGTAGATATGCAAGGGGTTATAGAGACATATGGTGAATATTGAAATTTAACATGTATTACAATGAGATGGACTGCCACTGTCCTCCCCAAAACACTTCCCAGCTCTTTGAATACTCTTATCCCATCTTCCATACCACTTTCAGAAACAGTTCTGGAAATCCTCTTTTATTAGTATGTCTCACTTACTCTTCTCCCATTGCTGGGACAAATACCCAATACCCCACATGCAGGGAGGGAAGGTTTGTTTATCTTACACTCAGTGGAGGTTTCAGCCCGTATTCAGCTGGATCCCAGGCACACGGCAGAGAGCCACCTTTCATGGTGGTGACAAAGAGCAAGAGAACAAAGGAGTGGCAGCAGCTCAGGCAGCTAGCCAGCCTCTCTGCCCCTCTCACACTGTAATGCAGAGTGTCTGCCCCAGGGCTCTCACACCCATAACCCCAGCATTGGATCACGAATCAATCACAAACTCCAAAGCCACCTCATGGCCGCTTGAGGCGTTAGGGGTCACCTAGACATGAACGCTAACAGAGTGTCAAGTGCAATCAAAAATACAGTGACTGCTGCTGCCAAGTGCCAGCCAACTGAAAGGCAGACTCGGGAGGACATGACACCGTGTCATCCAGCTCTTCCCTGGCTCTGGCACCACGCAACTTCTGTTTCCCAAAGTCAAAATGACCATGAAAGTTCAAGGCTTTGAATCGATTCAGGACATCGAGACAGCCAGGACAGCACAGTTAAAGACACTCACGAAAGAAGACTCCAGAAATGCTGCAGAAAGTGGCAAGAACAGTGGGATGTGTCCCAAACCAGGAGATGTATTTTGAGCTACAGTCATAGCAGTGCATCTTGTACTTTAGTACATTTTTAAAAGATTTAAAAAGAAGCTAGTGCAAGTTCAGGACAGACAACCTCTGTACCAAAAGTATTGAGGCTGGAGAGATGACTCAGTGGAATAAGCACTTCCCTGGCAAGGGCCTGAGTTCAATCCCCAGTTCTGCCAAAAAAAGAAAGAAAGAAAGAAAGAAAGAAAGAAAGAAAGAAAGAAAGAAAGAAAGAA
>NW_004524652.1:4606740-4626648 GCF_000260255.1 Octodon degus
GAAAGAAAGAAAGAAAGAAAGAAAGAAAGAAAGAAAGAAAGAAAGAAAGAAATCACTTTGGGAGACAACCCACTCCGCCACCCCCATCCTTCTCTTGGGCAGGAGCTTCCTTTCCCTCAATAAATATATTCTGTTCATGAAAAATAAACAAATAAATAAATAATTAATAAATAAAAAGATTTAAATGTTCACTGTATTTGTCAACCACCCCCGTATCAGAAGCTCTGGAGCACTGCGTGGCTGCTGCAGAGCTCTGCTGTGACCTTGGAGGACACACGTGTAA
This sequence comes from Octodon degus, assembly GCF_000260255.1. Lineage (NCBI taxonomy): Eukaryota > Metazoa > Chordata > Mammalia > Rodentia > Octodontidae > Octodon > Octodon degus. The sequence goes on from NW_004524652.1 coordinate 4,607,024, forward strand.
GGCATCTGGACCCTTCCTTCCCAGAGACCCCTGCTGGAAGAGGCTGTAGCGCTGTCCGCCAAGGGGCACTGGGCTTCCTCCGAGGTCAGTGAAGTCCTGTAGGTCTGCAAATCACTTCAGTTCCGTTACACTGTGGACTATGTAGCAAGCATTGGGCACCAAACCCAATGAAGAAAAACTCCAAGCTGCCAAGATATTTTATTTCAGGAAATGTTCATGAAATAATTGGGAACTCTATAGCTCCTGAGAGAAAATTTTCAGTTCAAAAATAGAACCGGGGACCAGAGAGACATCTCAGCCGTCTAAGAGCCTGCCTGGCAAGAGCAAAGACCTGGGATTGTACCCCAGTATTGTATGCCATGACTGCCCCAGATGCAGGCACACTGAGCCAGCCACTGAGACCAGGTGTGGTGGCGCAAGCCTGTCATCCCAGCACTGGGGAGGCTGAGACAGGAGGATCACTAAGACTCTGAGCTGTATAGTGAAACCCTGTATCCATTCAATAAATAAGTAAAAATAGGACTAAGTCTGCAGCACTACGCTTCTGTAATGTTCTTCATCTGCAGACACTGCTGGATAATGTAGACAACTCACTCTCCGGAATTATAAAATGATACCATCTCCTACAATACAAAGCTTAGCATGAGGCTAAAAAGTGCGGCTCTTTATACGCTGCTTTTAACCCCACTAACTCTATGCGTTTGAAATGTGTTCCAGGAAATACAGAAATTGCAGTGGCGGTCACTGTTCTGAAGAGCAGGCCTTACTGGCTCCCACGGGGCTCCTAAAGCATGCTGGCTTCCGCAGCGAAGTGCCAAATGGCCCCAAGGAGAAGGCAGGGATGAGGGGTCCTGCGGACCAGGAGGAATTGCTGGGGGCCAACGGCCAGAACCCACTGCTCCCATGGGCAGGTGCTCAGCAGGAGCTTGGAGCCAGAGTGACAAGGGCCAGGAGCAGGGCGCGTGCTTGGGCCGGGAGCACAGCCTCTGGCTCAGGGCTGCAGTCACACTCAAGCAGGGACACGGCCTCGCCTCTGCCGCCCTGCCCTGGGCTGCTCGCTCCCTGCGTGCATGCGTGGGAGGACACGCGCCTTCCCCATGTCCCCTCTGACCTGGGAGGCTGAGTGTTTTCCTCATTGCCGAGGCAAACGCCACCTCAGGACGGAAGACAACGTGTCTCCAGTAACAAATGGGGCTGCTGGGGCTTCGGGGAACTGTTTAATACTGCTGGCTTCGTGCATTTCTGTCTGACTGTGACAAAAATATATCTGGGTACACACACACTACTGTGATCATGGTATGCCACCACACATAACACCGCTCTCCCTTGTCATTTACGCCCAGCCTCTTCCACACCAGCAGCAATTTAAGTCCAAGATCAGGCCCACTGAAGGGCAGGAGAACCCCGGCTAAATCCCTTTCTTCAGTAGAAATTTCCACCCAAGTCACTTGGAACTGCGGCACACATCCAACCCTGACCCTTGCTGAATGAAATTATCAATCCATAAAATCACACTATCGCTGAAGTGGGCCTGCCTCGTACAATGATGGTGGTTATAGAAATGTGAATGTACAGCAACTGCAGATTTGTACTGGGGTAACAAGAGGTTAGATCAAAGGTGTTTCGTGGGTATTTTTCTTCTTCCCGGCCCTCCATGGGCTGCTTTTGAGGTGACAGTTCTTGCTAAGGAGCTTCACCTGAGCCCAGTACCAAAGGGGCAGCACATAGGAAATGGGTCGGCACCATCCTCCACTTACCCAGTCCACGCGGAAGGCTGTTTGGACCCATTTGCCTCCTTTAGGAGCACAGCTGCAGGAACAGAGAGCAAGCGCCCCTCTGGCTCTGATGCTCCGTAGGGATGAATGTCATCTTTTAGGCAAATCCAACTCTGAGGCCCATAGAAGGAGAGAAATTGGGCTGCTGGGAAGAAAATTTGAAATTGTAGACATACAGTACTGACGCCACTGCTGCCTCTGAAGGTTATTGTTTAGTTGGTGGTCCCTACCATTACTCATTATAAAACAGTAGGTTTCAATTTTTTCAAATAGCACTGGTTACTCCAAAAAGTAGCTTTTGCTCTACACCCTTCCTAGCCATTTTTGAGAATGATGGAGCAATCTTGTTCCCAGCACAGCACCACACATGGAGGAAGGGGTGCACGGACTCTGGAAAGCTGGGCTCCGAGTAGGAAGCAACAGCCCACACTTCAGATGATGCCTCAAGAAATGGTTAGCAGGTAAAAAATTACTTATGATTCATCAAAATATATGCACACTTTAAGCATAGTTTTACCCCAGACTAAAAGTAATGCAAGAATTTTTTCAGTATTGTTTCTCTCTCTCTCTCTCTCTCTCTCTCTCTCTCTCTCTCTCTCTCTCTCCCCTCCTTCCCATTCTCTCTCTCCCTCTCTCTCTTACTTTTTCTCTCTGGAAGGCAAGTACATTGTGGGAATATAGACATCTCCTGTATTGTGTTCTGTGCTTTTCTGCCTGTTAGACATGTCTCTCAAATTCATTTTTTAAAAAAATACTCTTGATGCTTCTCAAGGCCGGGAGACATAGCCCACTCACCAATGTAACAGCTATATGGCTACAAAGAATAGCCTTAATTTGTAGTACTTGTCAACATCCTTGGTAAATATACTCACATTGGCCAGTTTCCAGGGTAACCCACACTCAGAATTGGAGGAAAACGCACAAAGTCAGCCCTTCAAGCTGAGTGAAGACCAGGTCCAGGACATCTCTGGTCTGGTCTTTGAGTTCACAACAGTTTGTTGTATATGGCTACACCAGGAAGTCAAGGCCAGCAGACAGGGCTGAGCAGAGCAACAGCGTTTCCCTTGAGGATCACTTCACAGGTCAGACCTCAGCTCCGTGTTACCACACTGACTTCAGGGAGGTTTTCCCGTGCAGTCCCGGAGCTGCACACTGTGGTAAACACCCTAAGACTTGGGTGAGCCGGCATTGTCTGTGTTGCCATCTTAGCCTCTGTCAGAGGCCATGGACTTAGTAGATAATACAGTGAAGGGTGTGGGCCTTCTCATAAGGGAAGTATATGAACGAGAAGATGTTAAGGGGGGACCTTATCTGGGTGTGGCTGGCTCTCGGGTGCCAGGGATGAGGCAGGGGTGACCAAGGCTCCCCTTCATGACTGTCTGGAGGGCATGGAGGGCAAAGCAGAGGCCACACAGGATGAGCGAGCCAAGGTCATCCAAATGGCCAAAGGGAAAGTTATGAGTGGACAGAAAAGCTGGACCCTCCACAAGGATGCTGACCAAGAGGACATCAGATTAGGGTCACCCCAGGGCACCGGGTAAGACCACATGGAAAAACTGGACCATGACAGTGGGTGTTGTATATACATTGATAATGGCCAACACAGTCTACTACCTAATTTAAAGTATACTAGAAAATTGCACTAATTCATTGTATTGTGTATTTTAGGGACATGTGTAGACATATGAACTAGTGAAACATAACAGAATCCAAAACAGATTAACACAAAAACTCAATTTTCAAAAACACCAATATAATTGAGCAAAGACCTGGGCATGGTGGCCCACACCTGTAATCCCAGCACTCAGGAAACTGAGGTAGGAGGATCCTTGAGAGTTCAAGACCAATGTGGGCTATAAAGTGAGCTCAAGGCTAGTCTGAACTACATAGCAAAAAAAAAAAAAAGCTAAAAAAAAGGTGAAGAAACAAATATGTTCTTTCAATAAATGTCTTAGGAAGAACTAAGTCTTATGAAGAAAAAAAACTTTAATTATTTCCTTACACCATACACATAATTACTTGAAATGTTACATAGACCTAAATGCAAGAAATGAAACTGCAAAACTTCCATAATAAAGCTTAGGCAAAACCTTTACAGCTTTTATGTGAGTAAATATTTCTTATGTAATATCTCTCCTAGAAGTATGAACCAACAAAATACAAAATTTTAGTTTATATTTATAAAGAATAAAGCCTGCTCTATGAAAGCATGACCACTAAGAAAGTGAAAAGTCAAACCAAAGACTTGGATACACTGTTTACGACATATGCACCAATAAACAATGAACACGTGCACAGCACACAGAACTCCTGTAGCCCAGTCAACACAACAGTAAACACAAGAAAGCCTTGAGCAGACTCTTCACCAAAGAAATTATGAGTGTCCCGTGAGTTCACACAGAGATATTCAGCATCACTGGTTATGAGAAGAAGTGAAAGCAATCTTCAGCATGTGGAAAGCCAGTTTTTCTAGCACCATTTATTAAAGAGGCTCTCTTTCTTCTAGTGAATGTGTTTGGCCCCTTTGTCCAAGAGAAGATGGCTAGTGTGTTGTGATTTGTTTCTGCATCTTCCAATCTGTTCCCATCGACTCTCGGGTCTGCCAGTACCATGCTGATCTTATTACAGTAGCTTTGCAGTATAGTTTTAAGCCAGGGATGGCAATGCCCCCTTCTCGTCTTTATTGCCTAAAATTGTTTTTTTACTGTAGGTCTCTTTTGGTTCCAGAAGAATTTAATATTTTCTCCAGTTCTGTGAAGTCTGCTAATCGTATTTTGATTGTAATTGCATTAAATCTGTTTAACACTTCTGGAAATATGGCCATTTTCACTATGTTCATTTTTCCTACCTATGACCAAAGGATATATTTCCATTTTCCATTATCTTTTTCCCTCTCTTTTTCAGAGTACTGTCATTTTCAGTGTAGAGAACTTTTACTTCCTTTGTTAGATTGCTTCATTAGCATTCCATTTTTATGCTATTGTGTAAAAGACTGTTTCCCTAATGTCTCTCTCAGTAGTTTATTACTTGTGTACTTTTGAGTATTGACTTTGTATCCAGTTATGCAACTGAATGGGTTTATTAAATCTAGAAGTCCTTTGGTGGAGTTTTGGGGATCTTTTATGTAGAATATTGTGTCATCCCTGAAAAATGATAATTTCACTTATTCCTTTTCTATCTTTATTCCTTGTATTTTTCTTCTCTTGTTTAATTGCTCTAGCTAATGTTACCAGAACAATCTTGAGTAAGAGTGGTGATAAGTGAATACCCTTGTCTTGTTCCTCATTTTAGAGTGAAAGCTTTCAGCTTTTTACCATTTAGTATGATGTAGGCTGTTGGTTTGTCATAAACGGCTTTTATCAGGTTAACATAGAGACCATTTATCCCAATTTGCTGTAGGGATTTTATCATGAATGAGTGTTGGACTTTGTCAAAGGCTTTTTCTGCATCCATTGAGACGATGATAGCATTTTTGTCTTTGGCACTGCTGATGTGTGTTACACTCACAACAGTCCCTCACTTATCACGGAGGTTACATTCCAGACACTCCTGCAATAAGTGAAAATCAGCAAAGTAGGTTGTCTCGGTTACTCTTCTCTCATGGCTGGGACAAACACCCAGCACCAAAAATGAAGGAAGGAAATGTTTGTTTAGCTCACAGTCAGTGGAGGTTTCAGTTCATACTCAGCTGGCTCCAAGGCAGAGTGGCACACGGCAGAGGGCAGTCATTCATGATGGTGGCAAAGAGCAGGGAGCAAAAGGAGAAGCAGCAGCTCCAGCAGCTAGGGAGCCTCTCTCCCCTCCTCACGTTGTAATGCAGATATATCTGTCCCAGGGCACTCACACCCATAATCCCGCATTGGATCATGAATCAATCACAAACTCCAGCCACCCCATGACTACGTGAGGCTTTGCAGGGACAACTAGATGCAAATCATAACAGGTGTTACATTTATTTTAGTATTTATATATTTTTAAGGCTTTAGAAACCCTTCCCATACTCTTATAAAACTTTCCCACGCTTTTAAAAACACTTTCAAAGTTCTTAACCATTTTCTCAACTCATAATCCTATGCAATTTTAATAATATATGTATGCTGTACAGCACAGTATGCATTCATCCCCTAAAGAAATACATACCATAAACAATGTATTTTATTTTGATTTAATATTCTTTCAATGTTAGAATTAACATTTTAATGTATTTTTATATATTTTAAATTTTTAGGTAAAAATCATTAAAACCATAAATACTACATATGTAAATACTTACACAGTACTGTACACTACCACAAAATCCCATGATCTAGTGAAAAAACTGGAATGCATAATTTAGACTAATATTTTTTGAAAACTCGAAGCAGTGAGTGAGCGAAAGTTGAACCATGAAATAGTGAAGGACTACAGTATTGATTTGTGTATGTTGAACCATTCCTGCCTTCCTGGGATGAATCCTACTTGGTCATGCTGAATAATCTTGTTAACGATTTGCTGCATTCTATTTGCCAGGGTCTCACTGAGGGTTTTTATACCTATGTTCATTAGGGAAATTGGCCTGTAGTTCTCTTTTTTAGTTGGGTCTTTCTCTAGTCTTGTTATTAATGTAATACTTGCTTTTGGGAATGATTTTGGGATTATTACTTCCCTTTCAATTTCATCAAAGAGTTTGATGAGTAATAGCATTTGATCTTTAGATATTTTTTTTAGAACTCAGCTGTGAACCCATCAGGACCTGGGCTTTTCTTTGTAAATTTTTTATTACATTCTCAACTTCATTGACTGCTATTGGGCTATTCAGAATTTTTATATCTTCTTGATTCAGTGTTTGTCACTCATCTGTATCTAGAAAGCTCTTCATTTCTTCTGTGTTTTCCATCTTAGTAGAGTAAACTTCCTCAAAGTAGATTTTGGTGATCTTCCAGATTTCCATATGATTTCACCAGCTAGACCCATGTCTATCTCATCATGCACTAAAGTAAAATCAAAATGGATCAAAGATCTAAATATCAAAACAAAAACACTAAATCTGCTGGAAGATAAAGTAGGTAGAACACTTGAAAACATGGGCTGAGATAAGGACTTCATGAACAAAACCCCAACTACATGGTAAATACTAGGAAGAATCAACAACTGGGATCTCATCTTATTGAAAGGCTTTTGCTGCCAGGCATGGTGGTGCATGTCTGTGAGTCCAGTGCTCAGGAGGCTGAGGCATAAGGATTTTGCAAGTTGGAGACCAGCCTGGGCTACAAACTGAGTTCAAGCCAGCCTGAACTGCATAGAGAGACCCTGTCTCAAAAACGCCAAAGAAAAGCATTTTCACAGAAAAATAAAACACCAGCAGAGATAAAAGACATTCCACATAGGGAGAAATGTTTTAGCCAATTGTTCCTTACACAAAGAACTAATATCAAAAACATTTTTAAAATGAAAAAATAAGACACGCAAATTTAAAGACCCAACCCAAAATTGGGTATCTGACATGGACACACACTTCTCAGACGAAAAGTAGAAATGATGAATAAACACATGAAAAAAAAAATGTTTAACATCACTGGTCATTCAAGAGATACCAATTGAAATGACCCTGAGATTCCATCACACTCTGGAAAGAATGGCTGTCATCAAGAAATCAACAAACAACAAATGTTGGAGGAGATTTAGGGGAAAAGAAACCCTTCTCCACTGTTGGTGGGAATATAGACTGGTTCAGCCACTGTAGAAATCAGCATGGAGATTCCTCAAAAAGCTAGAAGTAGAGGTGCCAATGACCCAGCTATTTCAGTATCACACCATAGTGATATATGTGCACCCATGTCTATAGAAACAGTTTTTAATAGCTGTATCTTGGGGACAACCCAAACCCCCAACAACTAATGAATAGATAAAAAATATGTGGATTTTTTATACAACAGAGTACTGCTTAGCCATAAGAATGATACATTTGAGACACCTTGAGAATATACTCTTAAGTGAAACAAATTGGACACACATGTCAATATCTCATTGTCTCTCTAGAGTGAGAAAGCCTAAAGTGTAAATGAGAATCAAAATGTATAATAGATATCATGAAATAGGAATAAATTGTTCAAAAGGAAAAGGGAACTAGGGAGAGAGGAGGAAAAAAGGAAAGAGAGGAAAAGAAAAAATGCAAAAAGAAAAGGATAAAATGGAAACAAAGCTTTGTAAATAACAGGGAGGAGCTGACGGAAGTGTAGATTAATAAGAAAAAAAGAAATCAAGCTATATAGTGTAAGGTACAAATTCCCTATGATGAATGTGATTATTATGTATGTCTAAATGCTATCAATAAGCTTAATAAGAAAAAAGAGAAGAACAATAAATTTTTAAAAGAAAACAAAATTAAGCCCAGGGGAAGGTACTAGCTATTGTAATGGCTAAAACAAAAAGGACCAACTGTACCAAGGGCATCAGAGAGCAGCAGGCAGGAACTCTTGTTCATCATTAATGGTAATGTGATTCCATTTTGCTTGTGCAATTTCTATTATGGTAGATACTTTGTGTCAACTTGAAAAGTTTAATTAAGTCGCTGAGCAGGGGACCAGGGTTCTTAGCTCATAAAAACCCTGAGACTGTACAAGACAGACATGGAGATGGTGTGGGTGTAAAGTACCACACCCCTCCCTCCCCAGGGCAGGCAGCCTGGATACAATAAAAGGGAAATGAGCTTCGGAGGGTCACCTTCAGCTTGGGTGTTGCCTCCTGTCTTCTGGTGCAGACTGTTTGCCTTCTGCCTGGGACTCTTCAGCCTTCCCACGTAGACTCTTCAGGCTTCCTCAAAGATTCTTGAGCCTTCACCACAGACATATTGGCCTCCTGATACAGACGTGCACAGAACACTGCGGTGAGCTCCAGACCTTGGATTGGACCCCTCAGTCTCCAGGGTGCAGATGCCCTCTGCACGCTTCCTCATTGGACTCTATGGGTGACCACTGTACATCTTACATCAGATGCTTCTCTAGTGAACCCTGATGCATACAATTTCTAAGCTACTGTCTTAATTACTTTCCTCATTGCTACTGCAAACTACCTGACACCCAACGTTAGAGGAGAAAAGGTTTCTTTGTCACAGTTTGTAGAGGTTTTAGTCCACCTGGCTGCTCCAAGGCTAGGAGACAGAGGAGGAACCGTCCCTGGCAGAAGGAGGCCACAAGGCAGCAATGTGGTAAGGAAACAGCAGCAGCAGGCCGTCCCTTCCTTTTGTCCCTTCCAAGTTACCTGCTCTTTGGGTGGTGTCATGCACACCCACACCTGGGGCGGGCCTTCCCATTGCCCACCCCCAGAACTATGTCAAACCCATCAGTGGGCTGATTTAGAAATCGCACGCCCTCAACCCCAGCATCACTCTCTAGATCCAGCCGCCTCTGAAAGGCCCCATCATCAAGTCTTTGCAGGGACATCTAGACTCAAGCCACAGCCACTGTTACTGCACCAGTAACATTTCATCTCCGAATTGTCTCCTTCAGCTCTAAAAATTCTAAGTGCATTTTCTGGTCTTCCATTTCTCTCCCTGCTAAGATCGCATTATCCTTGTACATTTTTATAGGAGTTGCTTGACTATTCTTGTCTATTAGCTTTACTGCCTGCTATTTCTAGGTCCTTTTCTACATGTTTAATTATCTCATGATTAGCAGTAGCTATGGTGTGGTTCTAGATGTCCCCCAGAGCCTCACGTGGTCGTAGGTGGGATTTTCTTCAGAGGTGCCGGATCTGGCATGTGTGATGCTGGGATTGCTTCATGTTGCAGTACTGGGATCAAGGGCACTAGGATTGAGGGTGTGAGCACCGCCCACCCTGTGCAGCCTGGATAGGATCCAAGGGAAGGAAAGAGCTGTGGTTGCCCTTTGTTTCTTCACTACCTCAGCCATGTCACCATGCCTCGGAGCCAGTAGACTAGGGACGGAAACCTCTGCAAACTGCGAGCTAAGCAAACTTTTCCTCCTTAACTTTGGGTGCCAAGTATTTTGTCTCAGCAATGAGAAAAGTAACGAGGACATGAGTCAACAGTTTTGCTAATATTTGTGTTCAATTTTTTTAATGTAAGACATTATATATTTATATTAATAAGCCTGGAAATCGTTGTCTCTCTTTGGAAAATACTGTATTTTGTGTTTTCCCTGCTCACGTAACTCACTGGAAAATAATCTGAGTAACTTGTTTTGAAATTTTGCTAAGAGCATAGGCACAATTTCCTTATGGATGAATGTCATAATATGTATACCTAAAATGTACCGATAAACTTCACTAATTAAGAAAACTACATTTTTCTGCAGTAGATCTAGAGTAACCTTCATGGTAGGAATCATTCAGGAGTACAGACATAGTGTATACTCTGGCTAGATACTCCTCAAACACCTCCCTACAGAGTGAGTCACCACAACTCTACAAACGTTCTTCACACACACACACACACACACACACACACACACACACACACCCTGAGTGGGTTTTATTCCTATGCCTGCATGGACTTGTTCTCAGCAAAATTAAAGGTGTCCCCTAACAAATGATCTACAAACTGCGGTGCAGGGTTTCAGAATAAGTCTGGAGGGGATTTGACTGACCTTATCAGAAACACAAGTTACATTTCTTGTTATGTAGGTCTTGCTTTATCTTGGTCTCAACCATCCAGCAGAAAAGTATAAAAACGAGGTATATAAAGTAAAGCCATATTAATATGCTGAGCTGTAAAAGGATCAAGTCAACAACTTCTGACATTGCCAGTCATACAGAAAACTCACTACTATTATGGTCTCCTGGAGTATTTTGGAATACCTTGCTGAATTCACACACCTATAATATTCAAATGACAAAACTAAACAAAAGAAAGGGATACAAATGAATGATCATTGTGTATCTGTATATTCAAAATAGTTAGGATAGATACGCAGCTACATTCTTTTAATTCAATGAATATAAAAGATTTGTTGAATAGAAAGAAGAGATGAATAGAAAGATTTGTTCTAAAAGTGTTTGTAAACAGGATATCATGTCTGCATCTTGTACAATGAATAACCACTAAGAAAACAACATGCAATGTATTAATTATTGACACTGTCCTAGTAATTTGATTTGAAAATGTCTCATTGTTATTTGTTTCTCAATAAAATTATGGGGAAAAAAACCTAAAGGTGTCCCTAGTATGGACACAGTCTGCTCTCTGCTTAGACTTTTCATACCGCCCAGCTGCCTCGGGCTTCCTGGGCCACACTAGCAGTTGCTTCGTGCAGAGGACGCACCTGCTGTGCGCGGTTTCCCTAGGCTCACATATCTATGCTCCAGAAATTGCTCTCAGAACAAAAGTACGGCAAGCACAGGGTTCACACATGCGTACCCTTTCTCCTAGGAACCAATTCCTACACTTCTTATTGTACAATGTCTTACAAGTTGTTGCACTTCTTTTGTTGCCATCTGTTGAAAAGAGTCCAGTATAGTCACACTTAGGAAGCCATGATCAGAAGTAGGTCTGTACTGGGTGTCTTATTTCTACTTAAACATACGGGGCATGCATTTCTGGTCTATGGCGTGGGGTGCCTGTGTTACAGCACACCACACCTGTGCTCCCAACCCCCTTGATTTCTCCGCAGTGCCTCACCTCAACCAACCCTGGCCACTCAGCCGCACATGCACACAAGTGCAGCTGGAGGAGAAGGTGAGTATGCAGGTAGGTAAGAAGCAACAGATAATTGCTCCTACTTTCTCATTCTTCTGCAAAAAAATTTGAATGCATCTACAGGCTTATTCCGAGTTATCCATGAAGGTTGCAATGGATTGCAAAATTAAAAGGCTGCAATAATTCACATCTCCTCTCATAAAGAGGTGAAGACCCTTGATCTGATCTCAAAATAAATAAAATAGGGTTGAAGGTAAAGCCTAGAGATAGAGTTTTCCTGCCTTTGTGAGGGCCTATGTTCAATCTTCAGTACTGAAGGGAAAAAATGATTTGAACAATAAATTGTAGGATAGATGATAGACAGACAGACAGACACATAGAGCCTCAATAGAAAAAGGTTAATGGAGACACATAAATAGGTACAAAACTGGTTTAATCTGATACACATACATATATATGTATAAACAAATAGACAACTAAAGTATATATCATGCAATCAGAAATTAATTCACACAGAAATGCATAAGGGGAACCTGAGCTGGGACAGATAAAAGTACGGGCATTCAGTGAAGAGAACACCACAAGGTAATGATCTTTGTGTCGCAAAAACGAAAGAACCAACTAATGCCAGAGAGATCTGGAGCAAGGATTAGAGGACAAGCAAAGTCACAAGGCAGTGGACCAGGAAGCAGCGAGGTCCCAGGGACTGGGCTGCCTGTGACACGAGCAGACAGCCCCTCCCTGGGATGTGAGGTCCCCGGGTGGATAAGGGTCTCAAAAAGCAGATTCTATCACACCCCAGAGACAGATTACGGATCTCACAATCTCCTGGGCATGATGTGGACACGGCAAGCCAGAACAGAAAACTCTAAGGGCTCAAAACACCTCAAAGTAACCCAGGGGCTTACCTTGGAATGGTAAGAAGTGGGCAGTTCCTTCTCGGTGAGTATTTGGCATCTCTTTTTCTTATTGTTGCTGTTGCATTTGTTTATTTGTTTGTTTGTTTGTTTTAATCTGGTTAGGAACAGGTATTTTTCATCAAGTATTGATATGTTAATCTGGTTAGGAATGCCAATGTAGGTTACATAAAAGGACCCTGGTATAAGGAAGGAAAAAGTAAATTTACAGTGGGCTTTACTCTTAGTTACACAGCTGTTAAAACCTTATACAGCCAGGCCATCGTATCCACAGGTTCTATATCTGTGTATTCAACTCACTGCAGATGAAAAAAATTCTGGAAAAAAACCAAGCTTGCGCCGCGTGTGCATGACCTTTGCTCTTGCCCCTTTCACCTTGGCAGTGCTCTTCCCATACCAAGAACATTTTCTTAAGTAATGGAAGTAATCTAGACATGATTCGAAATACGGAAGGATGCATGTAAGTTATCAGCAAATAAATGTCACTTAATATAAAAAGCTTGAATACGTGAGAGCTTTGTACCCTTAGGGACTCTGGGATCCATCCTCACGGATACTGAGGGAAGTCTGTCTTTTCCGCATAGACTTTCAGCTAAACGCAGAGAGGACTGTGGGACACACACTTAGCTCTGCATCTCTGCCCGACCTGCAGGTTCTTGTTTGTAGTAGAGAACTCCTGCACTGGAATTACTGGCAAAATGAAAACTAAGACTTAACCTGGGTTTCTTGGCTTTTATTAGGTTCGCATTTATCGTGTTTTTATTAAATGAAGAAGAAATCTTCAGCTTCTGGCAACAATGGGCTCAATCATGTTGGCTTCTATTTCATCCCATGATGAATAGCAACTAATTGCACATCAATAGCATTCCCACACTGCACTAAATCGAGATGAAGGAGCGTGTTTACATATAGACAGGCAATGGCAGCATGAATAATCAATGAGAAATCAGGGGTTAAAATTCCTTCGGCTTGGAAGAATGAAGGTTGATTGGGGCCTTGTCATGCAAATAATGCGTACCACCCACAGAAAAATACAGTGATAAAAAGTGCACTGTCAGAAGAGGTGGACACTCCTTATTTTAATATTGTATGTGCCTTTGCAATTTCTTTTTCTAATATCACTTTATTTTCTTGAGCAAAATTACCTTTGATTCATTGAGCAGTTGGGAATAAGTTCTAAAATCAAGGCTCACTGTTGCATGTGCTGTCTTGACATTTGAGGGATTCAGAAGGACCCCCAATTAGGCGGCCCTCCTGCCTAGTCCCACAGATGAGGACTCCTGGCTAAGCAGCACGCTCGTCCAGCAGACAAAGCTAGCCGCCGATTATCCCTGGGGATGAGCCTTCAGCTCCTGGTCGACCTGCAGAATTACTCACATAAGCCGGTCATACCTTCCCGAGGGAACCAGGATCACCAAACTCTCTTTGTCTATGAAGCTTGCTTCCCACAGCTCCTGTGTGACAGTCTATATCATCTGTGCCATTTGTCCCCATAAGGTGTCCCCTGCCTGCAGTCCTGCTGGTGTCCTGCGCCATTCCCCTTGGAGCTATGTAGGTGGGATCAACAGGCACGCCTATGCTGTGATGTGCAAAGCTGGTGCAATGCACTTCCTTAGCCTCACAGTCTCAGGAAGGCGTCCTTCCCTTCCACCAAGGAACCAGGAGGTGACTGAACTAAGTCTATAGGACTTTACGAGTGCCCTGCCGCTTGCCTGAAGGTGGTAGGTGACAGGGCCCCAGTTAGAGCAGTGAGGCACCACCTCATGAGTAGAAACATCATCAAGCTAAAAATAGTTGAAGTTCCACATCACCTAAGTGCTTTGATTCTCAGGTCCTTGGTGTTAAGGGGCTATAGGGGAGACTCCCCAATTCTGCCTTCCTGCAATGTCTAGGTCTACTCATACTTATGCCAAAATCCATAGGTACTAGCTACTACTGTGAAACAAAGCTTCTCAGAACTTAGTCACTTAAAACAGCTTCAGCAGCTCAGCAATACAGCTTCGGCTGAGTTCCCTGGTCCATAGATCCCCTTTCTCACCCATCGCATAGAGGTGGCCACCAACCCTGTAACAGAAGATGGATTGATTTCAGAAAAGCATAACAAACTTACTTGATCACAGTTTTCCATACTTGGGGACACCCAGATTGCAGATGTGAGGTCCCAGAGGGAACTGTCCACATCCATGCTCAGAGTAAATGAAGCATGGGCAACTGCCCAGAATATGACTGCATGAAAAGGGGATGCCCGAGTGGTGGAGGCTGGAGAGGAAAGCTCAGCAGGATGTGGCTGTGCAGCTCTCTTTGGCCTCTCTGCGCAGCATTCTTCCCTCCAGAGTACAGGGCTGCCCTCCTTCAAAATTAAGGGTTGGCAACCTACTATCCCACAAGGTAGGGCAGACAGTTTTCTCATGGCCATCTCCAAGGCAGGGAGGTAGAGGAAGAGTAGAGTAATATCTTAAAGCTTTGTGCCTCACTTCAGGGAAAGAGGGTCTAGTCTCTGTAACCTGCATTGTGGAAGGGAAGCCCTAGTTTCCTTGGCTTGCTTCAGGGAGAAGCAGAAATGACACGAGAGCACAGAGCATCAGAAAGAGAGTTTGCCTCTTTCCCGAAGCACCCTTGGAAGTGTCATTTCCTCAGTTCCCAGAGCATAAAGACCAGGAGCCAGGGCTGTGGGATTCCTGACAGAAGCTGCTCACCCTACTGGGCTTGGGCGAGAGGCACACACACTCAGCATGCAGGGCACCTGCCCATCCAGCACAGTTTCCCTAAGGTGGCGGGTTTTTACGAAAAGCGATTCTCAGGCCAAGAGCACATTTCTCAGCCTCTGCCTCCATCAGAGCCACTTAAGCAGGTCTCGCTGAAGCAGCAAGGGAAGCGATGACACTGCCCTGGACCACAGCGCACACAGCGTGTTGGGGTTTCCACGCTTCTCCTTTCCTTCCTTGTCCCTTGTCACGAGTTCCCTGTGCGTCTTGGAAGCCACCTGGTGAAAAGAGCAGGGCTACAAGAGACAAGAGATTGAATCCCTGTAACCACCACTTAAGCTCCCAGGGATCTGGAAGCAGTAATTGGGATTTGTTGAGATAAGTCATTTCCCATTAGGTTTGAATGTGTTTGTATTCTGGAGTTTCCTCCAACAGCCACCATTGCATTACATAATGCGCATGTGTACAAGGTCTCTCTCTCTCTCTCTCTCTCTCTCTCTCTCTCTCTCTCTCTCTCACACACACACACACACACAGACACACACATGCACAGTGTCCATTTCTACATGCTACATGGAATAACAACATTAATTTGATCAAAGTATCCATTCAGTCCCTCTACAAGTGTTTAGGTTTTACATCTGTGTGCTACATATTTTCTGGGAACTACGGGTGAAATCCTGACTAAGACAGATCTCCTCTCTGATCTGGAACTTAGAGTTGGAAGGAATGACACACCTGATCATCTCGGCACACGGTCATCAAGTCGCTTGATGCCCATAAGATTCCTGGAAAGTAGACAAGACAAGGGCCTTTCTTTCCACTTCAGGGCATGACAGCGAGGCCCAGAAGCTAGGACGCATGGCCCGCGCTGGGCGGAGGCCGCAGAGAAGCCCGCTGCTCCTGCGTGTGCACACAACCCTTTTCCCGCTGTAGCCCTCCAACTCCTGGCATGCATCCCAGCAACACAGAGACGACACACAATGTCACAGTCTCCAAGACCTCAAGGAAAAATCTTGTGATCAAATAACAAGAACATAATTCTCACCCCATGACATGAATTCTATTATTTTCTCATCCTGGGTTTTTAAAGTTCCAGGTTCTGCACTGAACACTACCGTTCTATGTTGCTGAACCGTTGATGAGTCTCACATATGAAGTACAGCGAACCGACATGAAGTGTATGAAATCGTTCTTTCCTTTTTGATACAATTACCTCACCATACCCAGTTTTCTGCTGACATACCGACCACCCAACTCAATTTTAATTTCAGAAAAATTGGGCATATTTAGTATAAGTTTATCCAAGATATAGTAACATTATTCACCACTTATTTGAATTTTGAATTTAATTATATTTCATATATTTCTGTTTGATGCATCTGGTATCTCTTACCACAGACCTCTTCCTTTGCTTCCTGTGAGGCATATATAAGGCCTGCATAATTCGTCCCAGCTCACGTCAGTCTCTTCTTCACCTTCAGAAATCTCTGTTGACAAAGAAGGAGCTGGAGGGAGCAGTGCTTTAAATAACTGTTTTTTACATTGATTACTTTCATTTCAAGTTACAAGGAAAAATAACTCTTCAGCTATAAAGTAATTATAGGGTCAAAGAGAATGCAAAAAAAAACACCATATTCATTTCCTTTACTAAGTCCGTTTTCAAAATAATAATGTATGAGTTAATACATGTTGAAAGCCCTAAACTCTTAGGAAGGACTTGATATTCCCAGTCTCAAGATATGAAATTCTGATAGAAAAAAGACCGAAGGTCAGCTCCCCTTGTGCAAGTGTACAGGCTGGGGATGGTGCCCAGCCTGCGCTTTCTAAGAGACAAAGACTTACGAAGGACAATGGAACATTTGGATGAATAGCAGTCCTTTCTTACTTTTTAAAAAGAATTTAAGTTGTAAAATTATGTTCAACAAAATAAATAAATACATTTGTATTTGGAAAAAATATTTTTAAAATAGCTTTCCTCTTAGCAAAGAACATAGCGTAGTTTGTACCGCTAAGATCAGAACGTGAACCACTGGGTTGATTCCCATCCTAGTACTAACAATACAAAGGTGAAATATTTTTACTGAAATGAAAACAATTAGAAATTTGAGGGCCAGCCAAATAGCTCAGTGGATTAAAGTGCCTGCAAGCAGGCTCAGGGGCCAGGGATTTGATCCCCTGGCCTACCATGCCGGCCCCACCCCCGGGGTGCGCTGAGACAGAGATGGAGACTGGGCGTGGTGACGTGCGCCTATAATCCCAGCTCTTCCGAGGCTGAAAACATGCGGATCACTACGAGGCTGATCTATGTGGTTAGACCCTGTACGTCCTGTACTAAAATACAAAACTTTTTTTTTTTTTTTATCTGAGGCAAGAAATTTACAGAAGTGGCTCCTCAGGCCATTGTGGTATTCAGCCCTGGTCACAGCAAAATAATAGTTACCATCAGTGATCACTGAAAATCACCTGCTCCCTACACAGAAAGAGAGAGGGAATTTTCTGTATAAATAAGGTGAATTTGTAGCAAGGTGCCCATCCAATATGGTTTAGCAGTTGTAATGCCTCAAGATGAGAGCTTTGTGTAGATAACAGGAACTCATCTTCAACTGCACTGCAGGGATCTGGCCATTACCTGCCTTTTTCTCCACTCTTTTCACTGTCCCCAAATCACCCACAGGCAGCCACCACTCTGCCTTCATTTTCTGTTCACTGTGAAGCCTTTCTGTCCCCACTGAAGTTGGTCAGTGGCTCCTGTCACAAAGGCTGCCCAGCATAACCCCACCAGGATCGGGGCTGACCAGGCCCCAGCCTCCTCCTAGACCAGGGATACAGAGAAGGCTCACATAAAAAGAAACAAAGAGTATGGTTTGGAGGGGATCTGGGAAGATCCAAACTCTCTGGGCAGAAAGACAAGGGCTCTGGTGGACCACCATATTTACTGGGTTTTCAGAGTTGGGGAGTGCAGGATGAGGGGGTCACATCGGAGGAAAGAGCCCACAAAAATGACCAGGGCCATGGGAAACAAAAACAGTACATTTTGCCAAAAGAACTGATTGATCTCTAAGGCTGACAGTTTTATTGTCTGGAATAGGGAACGTCAGCAGCCCTGTCCCCAGGTCCTCAGATGAGGCACCATCTTGACTTCAGAGCTCTGTGAACAGCAGCTTTGCACAACACAGCCAGAGGTCCCTTAGCGACCAGCAATTTAACCGTCCATAGTCTGGTCCCCAAAATACCTGGTTAGGCTAAGAGCAAAGCCCACTGCAAGATTAAACACTGTCGGGGAAACCATCCTCAGCTCCTGAGAGCAAGAGCGGGGATGAGGAAGCTCCCAGGGGCCTGTACACAAGCTCAGCGTGCAGAGAGCCCTGCGGTTCAGACTGACAAGGCAGTGGGAACCAGTGTTCGCCACGCCAACCCCTCACGGCCCTGAGGTTCTCCTCACGGCTGGAGACCAGGGAAGAGGCATTTGGAAGAGTCCGCTCTCTGAAAGTGACGATGACACTTTGGGGCCAGTTTAAATAGAAAATTATTCTGAGACCTGAAAAATCTATTTCCAAGAACAGATGTCCAATGGAAAGGAATTAGAAACAGCTAGCAATCTGCAGCAAGAGACCCCATCTGGACGTTGAAGACGCTAGATTTATTTCTAAGAACAAATCATTACTTTAGCACATGGATTGTATAACAAAAACATTCAGCCTAGGGAGGACATTTCAAATCTACGAAGAGGTCTGAAGCCGAAGTCCGGGGACAGCTATGGAGTAGAATGAGACCTACCACTGCATCTGGCATGAGACCACTTAACCTCCTGCAACATTTCTTGTCACTCTAAAAAAGTGAGAAAGAATGAAAGCTGCCTCCTCAAGACCCTGAAATATTTATATCAAACATGCACATTTCAGCCACTACTCACAGAGTGAATCTGCTCTTCTCCGACCCCAGTAATGAGAGAGCGGACAGACACCCGAACATCCAACACGGCAGAGACACTGTCGCTGGGCCCTGTGTTCTGCAGGCTGGGTGGGTCATCCCACACTTCATCCCTCCTTCTCCTCTCCTCCCCCTTCCTCTGTCCCCATCACAAGAGAACACAAAGCCTGAAGTGTGCTGCTAAGCAAGGCAAGAGAGAAATATTTTCCAAAAATACCCTAATCTCTATTTTGTAACTAGGAAGGGTGTGACAGCCCTTAGGATGAATCGCTTTACTGCATAACATGCAAATCCTAACCCCCAGCGCTTCGCACTGCAGAGCCTGCATCACTCCTGATGAGGGAAAGACTGCGCACGCGCGGAGTCCAGGTAGGTTTTAATGTTTTGAATCCTCAACGCTAGCGATTCCTTTGTGCTGCAGCTCTGCAGATAGGAAGCGCTCTGTTAGCTCCCTACCAGGCTGCCAGGGTAGGAAAAGTTCAAGTAATGGGTAGTGCCACAGGTGTCACCAGAGATGGTGTTACCAAGCTAAAACCTCAGGGTTAGTCATCAATATTTGGCACCGAAATCTATTGACTCAATACAGGTAGCTTGAAGAGAGAAAATTTAGCTTACAAACAGGCTGTGACCTTTGGCCTCTGCTCTCAGGCTGTGACCTTTG
>NW_004524652.1:4626748-4648739 GCF_000260255.1 Octodon degus
CCTCTGCTCTCAGGCTGTGACCTTTGGCCTCTGCTCTCAGGCTGTGACCTTTGACCTCTGCTCTCAGGTCTGTTACACAGTTACATTGAGGGGCTTTTTGTTTGTTTGGTTAATCATTGCATAGCAAAGGAAGTATTACAAAACAAAAAACAAGTTGCCCCCGGGTCTTTACTTTCTGGCTTGCCTTTTCTGTCTTTCTCTGGTTCCGCAAAACCTGTAACTTTCATTTGAACATACTAAACAGAATGAAAAAAGGCACATTGGTCAGAACTAATTCTTATTTTTGTTTCAGTGTCTAGTAGGCATCAAAAGCCAGAGAATATTTTAAGGACTTAAACAGAAGTTTAAGTTTAATTTACTAGAATTCTAGAGTTAATTTTGTACCAGATTAAAATATTATATGTATCAAATTATATTATTCAAATGAACATTTAAAACTTCACTGATTCTGTTGAATGCCGCAGGCGAACAAAAAAGCAGCTCCTCTCGCTCTCCTGAGCTGCATCAAAAGAAGCATAAATCAGTTTTTCAAGACATCAGCCCCCAACAACAAAAAAATTGAGAAACAGAGACCAAGGAAATAAACCTTTCGAGGCTGAATCAGATTAGACCAAGAAAGCTGAAGCATTAACAAACAGCTTGAAATCAGGACTCGATGTAGTTTATGCCCCAGAAGCTGCGCAAAAGCCCAGGAACACTTAGCACTAAGCACCTCGGCCGGCGGGAACAGAGGGGCGGCCACAGCACCCACGACCTCAGCACGGCCCGCACCGCGTGCTGAACCGCGGGCCGAGTGAATTCTGAAGCAGGTGCGCCACTTAGTGCGCATGAATGCGGCGAGGTTGATTTCCTTCCACTGTTGTTCTAGGGTTATGTAAAATGCCAGCATGGGGACGTTCTTTATAGGATGTATGAGAACACTGAAATCCTTTTAAAATTCTAAAATTGTCTCCAAAATATTATAAAATGCAAAGTTGGGAGCGATATCTTTGCCAGTTTCTTTCCGAAATATACAAGTTCTCCACAGCCAAATGTAAGACGCTGTCAGGACACGCGAGGTCCCCCCAACTCCCCTGCAGATCGCCCGGTAGCTCGCTCAGTCCCTGCACCTACGACTGTGCTCATGACCTAAGCCTGGGCCTCCAGGTGGCCGTGGAAGCACAAATCTTGGTCATTGTCCCCAGAGAGCTCACAAGCTGCCTAAAGAGAAACAGCAGGTGGCCCCATGAAACTAGGCGAGTTCCTCTTTTGATGTTACTTAATGAATATATTTACATGTAAGTATCACTGCAAACAGGTGGCACCCTCTACTTGATATCTTAAAATACAACTGGCTTCACCTCGTCTTGGTTGTAGAAAATTAGAGCGGTGTGTTTTCCATGGGGGAAGGTTTAGCATCCATGAAACATGGTGATGCAAGGTTGAGGTATTCAACCCTGATCCACAACGCCCAGGAGCACAGGGAGCAGAGTTCTGGAGCAGGCGGGGCAGGGCGGGGCTCTTCAGTGCTGGACACCGAAGCGGACGCCTTGTCCCAACTCCCCCTCGGTCTCCTCCTCCCTCTGTGCACAGGGCACCTAATTACAACCTTTGCTCTCCTCAATGACCTATTCTGCCAGGGCCGCTCTCTTGCAGTCCTCCCGCCTCAGCCTTCCCCGTGGTTGGAATCACCGTAGTGCTCCACCACACCCTGCTTACCTGGAGTTTTGATACCAGTACACCTGTGGAATGACTGTCACAACCAAGCTAATGCACATATCCAACCATCATCACTTCATCTTTTCTTGTAGTGAGAACACTTGAGATCACCCCCTTAGTACACTTCAGACACAGTAGACCGTGTTGCTAAGTATGGTCTTGGGGTTGTTTGTCGGGTCTCCAGTGTTCATTCTCCTTGCAACTGAAGGTCTTCATGTGTTGGTCAATGTGTTACTTAAACAGAAAGCTAACAGCATCGATCTTAGGTTAAAGGCCTCTCATGGATCCTTGTTGCCTTAAGGGTACATTGTAAACCCTAAGGAAACCAAGCTGACAAGGATAATGACCAGCAAGTGCTGTCTCAGCAACTCTCTGACACTGCTGAGCCCAGAGCCCAGCCCCTCACGGTACAGGATCACACCACGCTGGCTCTCATGCTGGTACGTAAGGTTTCTGTGGGCGACCCCTGCCTGGATTTCCTTCCCCTCTCCCCTGGGTACAACTGTGGCCAATCCCAGGGACTTTGGACCCTCCCTCATGGCAGGGAGCCCAGCCCCAACCCTGAGCCCCACCCTCAGGCCCATGGTGACAGCCCCAGCCCCACGTCACCCAGGCCCGCCCTGTGCCTGCTTCCCATCTGTGGCTTACAAGGGAGGGGGGGTGTCATGCCCCAAAATGCACTTTACGAGTGGATTTACCTTCTTAGCTTTGAATGCCAAAGCCTCGCACACTCCAGAAAACACAGCCAAGTCCTGGATCGAGGCAACCCGCCCCCACTGGCTGAAAGCATGGAAGGTAATTACCTTGTGTCAACCCTCTGGGATTTGGGACTTTAAAATATAATAACAGTTACTATTATTTAACCAACAATATATAATCAGATGATACCGTTAAAATAATCTCAGTCTCAATTTGGAATTAAAAATTACATTGATTAGAATGACAAATATACGTAATGTGGTTTGTAGCCTGGGGATATCAGTAAATTTAAAGAACTCTGAATATATTACGCTCTTTAGCTAGTAATAATCATGTCTTTATTGATTCGTTAATTGAAACAAATGCACCCTACTAATTTGCAATGCCAGTAGGAGAAGAAATTGGGTAGGGGAGGTGTCCATATAGAACCTCTTTGCTCTGCTCTTTTTTTTTTTTTTTTTTTTTTTCCTGTAAATCTAAAGCTATTTTAGAAGGAAACCTTATTCCAGGCATGAAGTTTCAGCTCTGCTAGATAACAAATTCGAAAGCTGCCTAGGCGTCATGGGGCCTAGCGTTAGCAATGTGGTATTTTATTTTATTTTATTTTATTTTGGGGGGGTTATTTTTTTGAGGGGGAAGGGTCTCCGGGGTGTTCAGGGTCTCATTACTAGATCGGACTCGCAGTGATTCGCCTGTTTACAGCCTGCCAAGAGCTGGGATTACAGGCGCGCGCCCCACGCCCAGTGTCAATCACTTTCTCAGCGCGCCCCGGGGACAGGGCCGGCACGGCAGGCTTGGGGATCAATGTGGTATTGAGGGCCTCAAAATTTGTGAAGAAAGCAGTCAGGTGCCAAGTGCTCGCTCTCTGCACAAGCACGCACGCGTGCCGGGAGATTTGGAGGCGTGGATATCCATCTGCTACGTTCCCGGAGGGGACGGCAACAAAGGCGCTCGCGTGGCTGAAGCTCCCGAGCCACGCACGTTAACTGTGCGCAGGTCTCTGCTTACCATTTATATCCAATAAGGCTGTCCTTTAAAAAATCAACCACCAGCACCGTAAAATAATTAAATGGATAGGAATTATAATCACCTGCGCCTGCGGCCCCGGCCCTGACCTCAGGCTCTGCTCAGGGCGGGACCGGGCCACACTCCTTGCGCTGTCTTCCTCACTCGGGCAGCTGTTTTCCTTCCCCCCCCCCCCAGCTCCATAACCAGGGTGCCTGATCCCCAGGGAGGCCCGGGAGGAGCAAATTGCCATCTGAACAGCACCAGCGCGACAGGGCGTTGCCGCCTGCTATCCAGCAGATGTGCGCGCTGACTCCCACACACACACACACACACACACACACACACCAGCGAGCCTGCCTGGGGGCATTTCCGGGCACCCCTTTGGACCCATGCAGACAGCACCCGCACCGTTCTTTCTCCTGCCCCCCTCCCCTCCTCCTTGGTCTCAGCCTGACTGGCTCCCGCTGTGAGGGTCCCCTTGCCCTCAGGGGCTGCCCTATCTGCAGGCTGTGCGGTCCATCGTGCTGAGCCAGGAGGACTCACAGGATTCTGCCTCAGCAGTGGAAGCCTCACCTTCCCCTTACCCCGACAGTGCAGCCTTTGGTTCTGTGGCCTCCCTGTGAATCTGCAGGAGGTGTCCACACCACCTGCCTGCAGGGACCCCACTGAAGGCTATCACCAGGCCAGAGTCTACAAGTCCCGTCTTCCTCGTGGTGAACAACTTGCAACACAGCTCTGCATAAATACACCCTCCTGGCGAATCTCCATCACCCGGAGAATACCCTGTATCTTCTCCCATATCCTGAATATGCCCCGTGGACAGGAGTCATCTAATCTGCTCTGAAATGTCTCTCTCATCCTCATTTGCTATTTGATGCCTAGGCATTTTGAGCTACTCAGGCTTCCGTCCCCCTCTGTTGATGAAATGCCTCATCACAAGACTCTCTCCTGCTCAATAGTGAGCATTTGAAGGCGGACAAGAGGTTATATTCAGGGTTACAACTCTAGAATCTAGGGCAAAGCACGAGTACCACACAGCCTCATGTGAGCAAAGATACTTCAGGGACAAGATAAGGCTTCACAGACTTGGGTTTGAGATGCATCCAGTTCCACAGTGTGTGCACTGCCCAAATCAGCAGGCACAGTTAACGTAACCCAGCATGTGAGGAGTGCCTATGACACCCCAGCTCGGTCGTCTGTCTTCCTATTCTTCATTTTCCTACTTAGATGGCCAATTTGGGATGGTCAAGTGAAGGGTTACCAGAAGATAGTTCTAAGGTGAGACAGTAGACTCATGAAGCTTCAGCAGGTGGCAGGAGGGTGCTACGTTCCCTGACCCAATGAACACAACTACAAAGGCTGGCCAAATAGCTCATCAGATTAAAGCGCCTGCAAGCAGGAGCAGGGGCCAGGGGTTCGATCCCCAGGCCTGCCGTGCTGGCACCCCACCCCCAGGGCGCGCTGAGATGGCAATCCAGACTGGGCTTGTTGGTGCACGCCTGTAATCCCAGCTCTTGGGAGGCTGTAAACAGGCAAATCACTATGTGTCCGATCTAGTAGTGAGACCCCGAACACCCTGTAGACCCTTCCCTAAAATACAAAAAAAGAAAACAACTAGAAGACCGGTTCATGTGACCCAGAGTCAGTGGGCTACACCAAGAGGTAAGCCCAGAGGTGCAGAAATGGAAGCATGAATGTGAGTTCTCAAAGATGTCAGGAGGTGGCTGAGCGGTATAGCACCTGCCTGGCCAGCTCAAGGTCCTTAGTTCAAGTCCTGCTACAAAAAGAAAAAAAAAAAAAGATGCATGCTTCAGGCAGGTGAAATGTTTAATCATAAGGGAAGCTGCTTTGGAAGCAGCATTCTAAAAACTTCAGAACTTCAAAAAATATCATTATCAGAAGTAATTCAAACTGAAGACCAAGTAGAGTTGTGTTTCTTCCCATCTTGACAGGCAAAGGAGAGACGCTCTGGTAAGGACGGGCGCACAGACGGGTTCATCTGGGGCTTTTGAGGGCAAATGGAAAATTTCCACACAAGTACATGGAAGAAAAGAGCAATAAATCAAAGCAAAGAACTGAGGAAGGGACGGAGAACCGGCACAGCCAAGCCGGAGCAGTGTCTCTTATCTGGACATCAAGGAGCGGAAAATCTGCTGGGAAAGAGAGCTGCCTTCAGGCTGAGCGGAGCCAGCAGGCCGGCCTTGGGATCCTGCCGCGTCCGCACACATGATCTGCGGGCGGGCTGGGCCGGGCAGCTGCGCCCCCTTCGCTCCGCGGGCGTCGGGAGCAGGCTCCTCGGCAGAGACAGCAGGGTCTAAGCAGGTAGAGGCAGGTCTCCACCTACCTTCCCTGTTCCCAGCTCCCTCCCGCATTCAGCAGAGACTCAAGAAGCAGGATTTCCTTTTCCCTTGGCGCCCAGTGAGGGTTGAAATACGAACAGCTGCACACACTGCGCGCTCGCAGCCTCGAGTCTGCACGCGCCTGTTCCGCTTCGCCGGAGCAAGCTGCCCAGCCAGCGCGCGCTGCCGCGGACGATTCGTGCGTGCTCCTGCTGGGCGTGGGTTGTTTTGGTGTTAGCAGAACGCTCAGCGCATAAACACCCCTCATCCATCCCGCATAACGGGGCACCCACGCACCTCTGGCCAGCCTCTCCCTCCCCGCCCACCTCCAGTGACCGCCTTACTCTCCGCTCCTAAGCGTCCACTCTCTCCAGTTCCCCAGGTAAGTGCAGTCTGGCAGCGCGCCTTGCTGTGCCCGGGTATTTAATTTAGTAGACCGCGCTCCAGGCCCATCGTGTTGCTTCAAATGCCCGGGTTTCCTTCTTGTTGCAGGCTGAATAATATTCTGCGGGGGTGGGGCATACGCCGCAGCTTTATCTGCGCACCCTGGAGTGGCATTACAGGTGACTGGTATTGCGGACAGCGCTGCGAGGAACATGGGCTTTGCCTCTTCAGCAGACTGATCTCGCTTCCTCTGGAGACACTCAGCAGCGGGTGTGCGGCGCCATATGGCGGTTCTATTTCTAATTCTCTGAGGCTCGTCCCCATGGCTCCTCGCTCTGGTTGCTGCGCTCCACATTTGCAAAGCCTTTGTGAGTGGCGCCCTATGGAAACTGAGCAAGAGCTGGGCCGGGGCCCACCGTCCCGTCACCCTCCCGTCACCCTCCCGTCACCCTCCCGTCACCCTCCCGTCACCCTCCCGTCACCCTCCCGTCACCCTCCCGTTTCCAGCAACTGTGGCTGTGTTGGGAATGGACGTGGGACCCCGTGGCTCAAGTATGCCTGAGCAGATGAATCCCGGAGAAGCTAATGGCGCTGCCTGATACATCGTGCAGGAGACCTGTGGGTGGAGGAATCCAGAAAGGTATCTGCTGGCTTGCAAGCAAGGGTTTGTCCCTCATCTATTTCCCCAATGACATAATCCTAAAACTGTGAAATAGTTATCGAATACCACAACAGCCTCCATCTCCCATCACCTGCTTCTGGCCCAACCTGGGCCACCCTAACCACTGTGCACCGATGGTGTGTGCAGGCCAGACCTGAGACATACTGGGCTACTTTGCCTCCATGAGTGGTGTCCCCTCCGCAGACAGCACTCGGCAATGCTTTCGAGGAGCTGAGTCAGAAAGCCCGGCCCAGGCCCTGCACACTGCCTAGCAGCAGTCAGACAGCAGCCAGGCTTGACAGAAGCTCCTGAGAGAGGACTTGTGGGCCAGGTAGAGGGACAGAGGGGCTGGGGCCATGATAGAAGAGCCTGTCTGGCAATGGGACACACAGCCAAAACCAAGGGATGGGCTTGGGAAGATAGTTCAGTGGTCTAAGCGCCTGCCTGGCAAGCACAAGGACCCGAGTTCGATTCCCAGTACCACATGCCCATGCCAGTCCTGGAACCTTGGTCACACAGTGCAAGCCCCAAAACCAGCCATAGTGGCATATGCCTGTAATCCCAGCACTGGTATGGCTGAGACAAGAGGATCACCATGAGTCTGAAATTCATAGCAAGACCCTGTACCAAATTAAATAAATAGATAATTTTTTTAAAAAGCCAGGGATGAAGTGCAAATAAAAGACTTTTTGATAAAGCCACAGGTCCTGCTGGCCTGGCAGCCTGGTCTGGCCCAGCATGCTTTAACTACGTAAAACGTGTCTGGGTGTGTTGTTTACACACTATCTCTTGCAAAAGCACACAGCCAAGTGGAGATTTCATAAGCTCAGGACTACGCGTTACAATTTTTGATCCTGGTGCTTTGCAGGGCAGCATCTCTCCCACTGAAAAGAGGAGAGGAGAGAGTGAGGGAGAGAGCAGGAGGGAGGACCAGGTGCTAAGCTGGAAGCTGGAGTCGAGCAGTACGCCCGAGCAGGGAAGGTACGAACTGATGGTTTATCATCCCCACAAAACACTCCTTGTTGTGCCCAAGTGGAATCACCTGCAAAATGAAACGGTCTGTTAGGTTTATCTGCCTCTCCTGCAGGTACTTTGTCATTAAATAACCACCTTTTAAAATCTCACCATTTTGAAAGAAAGTAATTTAAGTAATTTTAGTGAGATGGCGAATTACATGGACCTGTGGTCTTTGATAAACAAGCCAGTCCTAAACTGATCCACCAGAAAAACTATTTCTAAAACAATTAATACTGGGTTAGATTGCATGGCTTAAACCTCATTTGAGGTCTAGGGGAGGCCAGCTTTGCTTTCCCCACTCGTAGGAAATCAGCCCCAAACCAAGGACCGTGGTGGCTTCAACCGACCTCTGACAACTAGACCTGCTGAGGGTGGGGAGGTCCAGCAGAGATGCAGCAGGGGCCCAGATCTCACCTTTCCTGGGAAATTTCCAGCTGTTTCAGGGCAGCAGGATGCAAAGTAAGAGACAAAAACAACAGCAGCTCAACCCAAAGCTTGAGATTGTCCACCTCCATGGAGGAAAACCTGGTCACAGAAAGGCAGAATGATCTACAAAGCCCTGAAGTATTCTCTCCTGCTGGCTCCACAGGAAAAAGCAGGGCAGACCAGGGGACACATGAAGACAAATTTTTTTTTGTTCTTTTGGGGTTTTTGGCGGTCTGAAGATGCCTTGAGGGCATCTCTGGTTTCCTGTAAGAGAGTGGGTTCGAACCAGAGCAGCTTGGGCCTGACTGCGTTGTATAAGCAGACACTGAAACAACTGCGCTAATGGGCAGGCCCCCGACAAGATGTTTTAGCTCCGAATTTTTGAAGCACTCTTTGCTTTTGAAAAGGCCAATTGCAGAAATATAGACCAGAGAAAACGCTGAAGGAAGCATTGCCCAAGTACAAAGGATACTTCAGCTCCCTATTGAAGTTGAAAACAAAGTAAATGCCATCCTCAAAAGCCCGTTCTCAATTTCCATCAAACGTCTTCCACAAAAGGGTTGCCAGTGCAGGGTGGCACGCTCACTAAGGCCAGAAACATGGAAATTTCTCAAAAAGTTAAAAATAGAAATACCGTGCGATCCAGTGACTCCATTTCTGTGTGGATAGACACCTTGCACATACCTCCTACATATGTGTATATATGCATAGACATAAGTGCATATGTACATACTTCACCCAGAAAATGTATACATCAAGAAAAGAAAAATGTGTATGAATATGTTAATGCTGGACTTTTGAGGCATCGTGAGATTAATCCCGGTTACCTTTGGCCTCCACGATGACAAGAAGTGATGGCCACAGGCTTGCAGACATTTATTAGCACAGCCAAGTGCTACTAGAAACCTTGCTCCAGGGCCTGCTCACCACACATCTTCAGTCTCTTCTCTACTGACCAGCAGTGTGCTGGGTTTCCTGCGCTATACAGCATCTGCTGGGGTTCCTCGCACAAGGGCCATATCATCTGTTGAGAAAAAACTTTTAAAAAATGTAACATTTTTCTTTTCCCAAAATGTGCACACCTTTTTTTGGTGGGCTCTTGTATATACGGATATACAGAAAAAGAATAAAGACACTGAGTCCGTTCCAAGGTAGCCCAAGAATGTACGGATGGATTGCTCTTTGGAAATACTAAAGTAAGAACTCAGAGAACTTAAATTCTTAAAGGGACATTCAGTGAACACAGTAACAAGAGTCTGGTTGGATTAGGGCCCACACTACCTTAAGAGGAATCCATACCTACCTATCCCTAGAAGGGCCCTGTCTTGGTTACTTTTCCCATTACAAGGCAAAATACCAGACACCCGTAGTTAAAGGAAGAAAGGTTTATTTGGCTCACAGTAGGTAGAGGTTTCAGCCCACACTCGGCTGGCTTTGAGGCAGGTGATACGGCAAGAGGAGCAGCACTGAGGAGAAATTGTCCATGGCAGGCAAGCAGCAGACAGTGAAGCAGCAAGCAGCAGCAGCAGCAGCCTGACTGCTTTCTGTCCTCTCCTGTTACGTGCAGTCTACAAACCTATTGGCTGCTGTCATCCATATCCAGGGCGGGGCTGTCTTAATCCCAGCAATATGCCCTTAATCCATGCTCACACCCCCTGGTTCAGCCACCTTCCAAACTCCCCATGTATGAACGCACAATGGGGGGGGACACCTAGACACAACCCTTTGCCTCACCTTCCAGTCGGGTTGCCTCAGTGTGGTGAGGGGACACAGCTACTAAAAAAGGGAACCCATAGGACATCCAGGCAGCAAGTTGGCTGAAGGCAGCTGCCACACACACATCTGGTGGCTGTTTTAGAATATTTGCAGCTCCGGGTTCCATGGAAGTAATTTTTGTGCCAGGTTGAGGGTGGTCTCAGTTTGGTGTACTCTTTAGAGAGATACTCAAAGGGCCAGTGAGATGGCTCAGCAGATTAAGTGTCTGCTTAGGCAAATGCAAGGACAGAGTTCAATTCCCAGCACCATATGTCGCGCTGGCCCTGCCCCCAGCTATGCTAAGCCAGGGACCAAGTCCAGGTGTGGGGGCGCACACCTGTAATCCCATCACTGGGGAGGCTGAAACAAGGAGGGTCACTATGAGTCTGAGCTGTGAGCTACGTAGTGAGACCCTGTACCAAATACATAAAAAATTAAAATGAAAAGGAGAAAGAAGAAAGAAAGAAAGAAAGAAAGAAAGAAAGAAAGAAAGAAAGAAAGAAAGAAAGGAAGGAAGGAAGGAAGGAAGGAAGGAAGGAAGGAAGGAAGGAAGGAAGGAAGGAAGGAAAGGAAAGGAAAGAAAGATCCCCAAATTCAGGTTTCTATGAGAGGTTTTTGGTGTTCTAAATGTGGCTATTTCAAGGATGCTGAATGTTATGAGACTGTTTGCCAAGGGCAGCCCTCCAGGTCCAACATCTGGAGAGCTGGCTGCGCTTCCCCCTGAGACAGCCCCGACACCAAGGACAGTCGCACTGTGCTGTAACGGCTTCCTGTCTACGCCATTCCAGCCCGAGTGTGTCCCGTCTGTCTGTAATCACGTCCTGTAGCTGCTGTCCCAGCACTCCACGTGCAGGTGACGTGGAACGACAGAGCTTCCTTCCCTCACACACTGGGGGTCACAGAACCCAGCTGGGGGGCGCAGGGCCGTGCTCTTCCTGGGGCTGGCAGGGGCTTTTCCTTAGAGTCCTCCCATTTTCTGGCAGCTAACAGCCACCTAAAATTCTCTCCATGCAGATGACCAACTTCAGTCTTCACCCTTATCATTGAGTGAGCCTCTCTGTCTCTGTCCTCACCTGGCCATCTGCTCTCAAGGACCCCAGTCACACTGGATGGCCTTATCTTAAACGACTGCCTCCGCAAAGGCCCTGCTTCCAAAAGTCTCCATTTGGGGGTGTTGGGAGTACGGTGTCCACATATCCTTCAGGTACGGTTACAGTACAATCCACAGAGGTCTTCTCTCTGGCCTCCCAGGGTGTGTGTCCTTCCACCACCAGGTCCCCTCAAAGTGCCAAGCCACTCCATCAGCAAACATTTCATCTGGGCCACCTGTGAATGAGAGGTGGGTACGGTTCTTCCAGGACAGGACTCCTCTCTACCTGTGACCTGGGAACCTAGGACATGAGCCACCTGCCAAGATGCAGGGGCACGGGCTTGTGGCCCCCTGGTGGTGCTTCCATGCTCAGAAGCTAGTCCTTCTCTACAAAGGGAGGAGCAGCAGCAGGAGGGATGTAAACATGTATTATTGGCTGGGAGGCGGCATGCCACTTCTGCTCGGGTCCTGTGCGCAGCGAACAGCCTTGTGGTGTTGATGCATAGCCAGAGAGGAAAGCAGAGCACCCAGGAGAAGAGAAAGAAGCAGGCAGTGGTAGGCACCGGCAGGTTTCGCCCCTGGCCCTGCTGACCCACGGGACTGACTTATGCTCAGCATGGGCGCTCTCCCCCACTCTCTGCCAGGGCCCAGTGGGAGGCGCTACTCCTGGGGTGACATCAGAGCCACAGGATGGACAGCATCTGGGTCTCTGAGCAGCTGCCCCCTGCCCACCGCATCCCTGCCCTCTAATACACTCTGACTTAAGTGAGAACTAAGTTCTTCTCCGTGAATTTTCTGTTGGCTCCAATCACAAGGGCTTAGGGACCCCTTGTTGTTGAAGCTGATACTACTCGAATGATACAGGAGGCTTTGGTAATAGACACACAGCCCTGCAATACAGCTTCTGAGCAGAATTCAGCTCCCACCTGGAAAGAACAGAAAAACCGCAGGCGTCATTTAGAAGACAATTCTGTTATCTCCAACTTCAAGTCATTAAGGGATTTAAAAGTTCCTAATGTCTCATCTCAACCACGACATCCTCAAATGTCTATAAGATTGTTGATACTAATAGGGTGACAATTATCAGACCAACTGGGGACAGAGATAATAAAACAAAATACTAAACACAGGTTTTAAACAGAATTTTTTTTTTACAAAAGCCTTGTAAACCTTCAACCAAGATATGCATTAAACTCATTTTATGACCTGCCCTATTAACTATCAAAATGTTTGCCTACTTAAATCCTTGCTTGTGAAAGAAAATCTTTTATTTTCTTCTTTATGGGCCATTTACTTTAGTGTGTATTAAGCCAACAAAGGAAAAATTGATCTGACATTTATTCTGATATGTGATTTAATATACATATGTATGAGTCTTGGATATATTTTTTACCTACAGCTGCAGACCAACATGTCTCTGTCCTAGTCGCTGCAGGAAAGGTTTCTGAAACATCTGTATAATCGATCCTTTCCTGGGAACGAAATTTTTGATTCAGTTGTTCTCATTAACATTCTGCTATTAATCTCCTTCCCAGGGAAAATATATTGAAAGAAATACATTTTGACAACCAAAACAAATATATTGAAAGATTGAAACATTGGCTCCAGTCGCCTGCGTAATTAATATTAACTCGGCTGGACCAGAAGCCCATCTAACGCAGACCACCCTCTATCCATTCTCTGCGCCCTCCCGCTCACTCACCCTTGCTGTTGAGGGAGGTGGCAGCGTGAGTCTCTCCCCATGGAAACATAGATGCTACAGTTCTGATCCACAGTGTCCCTCAAGACTCTCACTTGTGCGTGGGGGAAGCTAGGCAGTGTGACTGGGCCGCGGAGCACCGTCCTCGTTGAGGCCCGACCCAGCTGGTGAGCTCACAGCGGAACATGGCAAGAAGAGGCCGGGCCTGGTCAGAAGAGGCGGGTGCCTAGGGATGCCCCCCGGAAGGGTGTGCTCTTGTGCTTGAGCCTCCTTTCTTTCTCTGCTTCCTGGCTGCCTCGTGGCAGGAGCTTTCCTCCTGTGCCCCTCCACCATGATGCTCCTGCTTTGCAGGCAGCCAGGCATGGGCTGATCTCCCAAAACCACGAGCGAAAACGTGCCTCTCCCATTTCAAACTGTGTCCCGCAATGGGAAAGCAGACTTACATTATATATACATAGATAGATGATAGATAGATAGATAGATAGATAGATAGATAGATAGATAGACAGACAGATAGACAGACAGATGATAGAAAGAAGATAATAGATACATAGATGATAGGTAGATAATGATGATGATGACGAAGAAGATAGATAATAGACAGATAAATGAGAGATAGATAGATGATGAGAGATGGATAAATGATAGATAAGGATGATGAAGATAGAAAGATGGCAGACAGATAGATAGATGATAGATGGATGATAGATAATGATGATGATGAAGATAAATGATAGATAAAGAAGAAAGAGAGGGAAAAAAAAGAGAGAAAGGAAGAGAGAGAGAGAGAGAAAAGAGAGAGAGAGAGAGAGAGAGAGAGAGAGAGAGAGAGAGAGAGAGCACTGTGATTTCTTGACATTACAACACCTTTCAGGATGAAGAGACCCCACCTCCCTGGGGCCTAGAAAGCTCTTAGAGAAGGCAGAGGGCTCTGCAAGGAGCCTGAGAAATGCAGA
Source organism: Octodon degus (assembly GCF_000260255.1). Lineage (NCBI taxonomy): Eukaryota > Metazoa > Chordata > Mammalia > Rodentia > Octodontidae > Octodon > Octodon degus. Next base: position 4,640,481 of record NW_004524652.1, read on the forward strand.
CAGCCCTGAGCCAGAATCTCCCTCTGGCCACACTCGAACCCCAAAGGCGGCGCTGCCATCAATCAGGACCCGGGCTCCCCTCATGCCATGGCCCTGCCTCGTCTGTGCCTCAGAGGCTACACCTAGATTCTCTTCATTGGGCCAGGAGATGAGAGGAGAGAGGGCACACACTGGGCCAGAGAAATCTAAATTCATGCCGCCGCGTTCCAGGGGTGAAGACCCAGTCTACAGATGCTGAGAACACGCTGGACTAGATGTGGGGGAGCAGGGATAACGCTTACTAACCTAAAGGCCAGTCTTCCCCGTGTGTCCTTCCTGACCCCTGGGTGTCGCTGAGCTGTGAGAGGAGAGACCGTGAGAGCCGCACTGGCCTCGATGTCCTGCTTAGGATTTATCAAAGCCAGCTTTTGTCCTACTGGGTATGTAAATTAGATCAGAAAGCACTTGTCAGGTGCCAGCTGTCATTACCACGGTTCTCATTCTAGAAGTCTTCTGCAGGAGCCAAGTCTGTAGCGCCTGGAGCCACAAGTCAGATCAAAGAGCCGCTGCTGAAGAGATGACTAGAAGCAAAAGTATTCAGTATTATTTTTTGGAGACACATGGAGAAGAGCTCGCATTATACAAAGACTGTGTCCCCTCTGAACATAATCTGGGGCACTCTGGCTTCCACAAGCCATGAAGCCATTCCTGGGGGGACGGACCCAAAGGAGCCTCGCCTGTGGGCACAGGAAGGAGTTCAGAGTGGTAGAGACTGAGGAGGCGGTAGCGCATCCTCCCCTCGGCTCCCAAAAACAGACCTGGCAATAAAAGCAGTTAGGAATGTCTAGAGCTATTGGCAGAAATGGGTTTCTAAAAAGTTTTCACTCATCAGCTTTGATCTGAAATATTTATTACCACAAATGGTGGATATTAGATAAAGACAACTCATGTGCCATCCATGGGCACCACTGGCGCTTTTAGCCTATTTCAGCTGGTTAAGCTTTCATGGATTAAAAGCCTTTTAATAATACCTGCTGAAAAGTTTTTCGCACCCAGAGAAACATAGCAACAAAAATCACTGTACAACCATTATTTGAAGCCCAGTCCAGAAAGATAATGGCCTTGTCTTTATAGAGTTAGATGGAAGTGACAGGCTGTGCCCCAAACAATTCACAGCATGGGTCCACTCAATAAGAAACAGAGGTTCAGGTGTTTACCTAGAGGCCAAAGTCAACAGAAACCCATTGCTGCCCGCCGGCTTGTCCAGGGTGGTTTCATCTGCTGACACCAAGTAGCGGCCTCTCATATCTCCAAGAGCCACAGGAGGATGGCTTGGCAGGGGAAAGGAGGGACTTGGAGATGGGTGAAAGGTTTTCCCGCTTCAACAGAGAGGAGGCATGATCAAAAAATGCAGTGTGTATTTAAATTTTTTAAATTATGGTAGTGAAGGGCCAGTCAAATAGCTCAGAGGATTAAAGCACCGCCAGGGGCTCGATCCCTGGGCCTGCTGTGCTGGCCTGCCCCCAGGGCTTGCTGAGATGGCAGTTGAGACAGGGCATGGTGGTGTGTGCCTGTAATCCCAGCTCTTGGGAGGCTGTAAGCAGGTGGATCACTACTAGTCCAATCTAGCAGTGAGACCCTGCACACCTTGTAGGCCCTTCCCTAAAATTAAATTAAAAAAAAAAAATTGTAGTGAAACACATATCTCATGAACCCTCTCAAAATGCTCTGCCGTAGGGCCAGTGAGATAGCTCAGTAGACTAACACGCCTGCTTAGGCAAGCTTAGGCAAGTGCAGGGACCATGCTTCAATCCCTGGCAGCACATGCCAAGCCAGCCCTGCGCCCAGGACATGCTGAGCCAGCCACAAAAAAAAAAAAAAAAAAAAAAAAAAAAAAAAATCAAAATGCTTCCTCTTGCTTTCAGCACTTACCCCACTCTCCTTGCCATTTTCTGCAGCAGTTCTGGCGTCCTCTTTTGTGTCTTTAGTGGCTGCTGTCATTGTGGCTGCCTCAACTCCAGAATCAATCAACTCAAAAAGTCAACCTTTCATGGTTACCTCAACTTCGGGGAAGAGCGGGACACGCGTCGAGTTCTCACAACCTGCCTCTCCGCTGGAAGACACTGAGCGGCAGCACCTGCCAGACTGGGATCTTGCCTCGGAGACACTCAAGAAAGAGGGCTTCCAGAACTTCTCCAGGGACAGACAAGAGCAAGGGGGTATGCGAGTTCCAAGTGAGCAGGAGGGTTGGAAAGGGCGGAAGCCCAGCCTTTCTCTGCTGGAATTACTGTCTCGCCATTCGTTAACCCAACTTGTCCTAAGTTCACTTGAAATTTCTCTCCCCTCCCTCCTTCCCGGCGGTTTCCTACCTTCACTTCTTCCTCTCTCCCACTCTGCTTCTCCTTCACTATCACGTTCGCCTTTCTGTCTTGTCTTAGTTACTTTTCTCTCATTGCTGGGATAGAATATCCAACACCCAAAGTTAAAGGAGGAAAGGTTTATTCAGCTCAAGGTTTGCGGAGGTGCCAGTCCATACTCAGCTGGCTCCCAGGCGGGGTGGCACCTGGCAGAGGGCAGCAGGTCAGGGTTGCAGAAAGGAGCAAAGCAACACAAAAGGGGGGAAAAGGCTCTGTTTGTCCCTTATACTGTAAGCGGGCTCCCGCCCTAGGGCAGGTGTAGCGCTCACACCACTCACACGTCTCCCTGCCCCCCGTTGCACAGGATGAGGATGTTTACAAAGCAAGACCATGGCTCCCTGCCGAGCTGCTCTGTTAAGCTCCTAAACTTCTCAGGCTGACACAAGAGATCAGCCATTACAGGTCTGTTTCCAGGTAACCACCCTCTGAATTTAAGGTCTCCTAAAACTTTTCCAGACAGGTCAGACAAGTGTGGGCCCTTTCCTGGGATCACCAGAAGGAGACCTGGTGTATTTTCTGCTCACCATTTCCTCCCCAAATCAGAGTCCACCCAGCTAGACACAACGTAGACCGAGACTCACCAGGACCAACACATGCATGCCTGCTTGTGCACACATGTGACGTGCATACATGTTCACATGCACAGAGACCCACAGACACAGGCATGCCTGTCTGCACACACATGCCCATGCACACAGGTGCACACACCCCCAGCCTGAACCTACGAAGAACGTGTTCAGTCCAACATCTGTGTTCTTTTCAAGAAATAGTGCAAGTCGTTTGGGATGAATTAAACGAAGCTTTACACTAACTAACGTCTCTAAAGCTTTTTCTTTCAGAACGTGTTTCAGGGAGTACACTAGGAAAGTCTTGAGGTTTTCCCCTTCTCAATCTAAACATGCCCACTTTGCCAGAGAGTGCTCCTCCCGGGGACGAGCCCGACACTGCAGCAGGGACAGGAGAATGGACTTTCACGTCCTCCGCTTTCTTTCACGGTCAGAATCGCGTATCACAGGATTAGAACTGTGATGCCAGAAGTCTCACTTCCAATTTGGCAGGAAACAAAAGAAGGTCACTTTCGCTAATGGGAAAACACAGTCATAATAATTGATGAGTACAATTTTTTTCCCAGTTTCACCAAGCTTTAACATTGGGACTGGGGTCTCAGGAGGTGCTACCTACCCACAAGTCAGGACACCTGAAGACGGGACAGCTCTTGTCCCTGCCACAGTGACATTCCTTTTTCCTCAAGAACAGAAGCAGCGCTTTGTGCTGGGTGTAGTATTTGTGCAAGTAGTAAAGGCAGCGTGGATCTCCAAAGTGAAGCTTGGCCCACTCGAGGCTCCTAGGCGTAAACACGAGTGTGGCAGGGCACTGTCCTGTGCCTGCCACATGGTGGTTGCCAGCATATGGACTAGTGAGGCAGAAGCTGGGACAGAGCCCAGAGCGCATCCCAGGCCTGCCCGTGCCTTCCAAAGTGCTGGCCCCTGAATCCCAGGAGCACTTCACTCTCACCTTCCCCAAGACCAGCGACTCTTAGCAGACACCCATTTCAGTGCCGCTGACTTCAGTGACTTCTGTAAGACCCTGACCTTGCGTGAACTGCCAGTGGTCCTAAAACCAGGTCAAGGCCATCAGTGAAACTAACGCCAGAATTAAAGCTGCCCTGACCCAGCTGCGGGCCTGGAGTCCAGCGGCCCCAAGGGTACGCCTTGAAGGCCCGATCATCAGGGGGCTGCTGCAGGGAGCAGCGTCTGCTTCTCCACCAGCGCGTCCCGCAGGAGGGCTCTGTGTGCCAGGGCTTCACCCAGCCCGCTCACCTGGAAGGCGGAGAAGTAAGTGGTCCAGAGGGGACAGAGCAGACGCCCAAGCCCACACGCAGCAGCAGTCGGAGCCGGCTAGCATCACTTCACCAGGGGCAAGTCAGCCTCCTTCAACCCCAGGCCTGATCTGCCCGAAGGATCCAGCACTGAGCCTTGGGAAGCAGCCTCCTGGTGGCAGCTACTTCTGCCTTGGTCGAAGCTGTCAACAGAGAAGACCAGAGCTCTCCTTAACCTAAGCAAGAAGCAGACTGCGCCAGGGGCTGGGCACCAACTTGTAGTGCCAAGGCCCAGGCTGCGTCTCCTCCTCCTTCCCCACCTGTGCCCCACCAGCCCAAAAAGCACCGCTACCCGCAGCACCAGCAAGGACCCCAAATAGCGCTTTTGCGCAGCCCATGCCAAAAGCCGTCTTCCTCCTGTGCTGTAGCGACGGGCCCTAGCCGAGAAATGAGACTCTGGAGGAAAGGTAGGCCAGGGAAAGGGGCTCGCTGCTCCTGGGAACAGGAGTTAGAAATCCGCACACAAGGACTGGGAAAATAGCTCAGCTGCATAAGCACCTGCCCAGCAAGCACAAGGTCCCAAGTTCCATCCCCCGTACAGTTAAATAAATAAATAAATAAATAAATCTCAGAGGGTGATGAACTAGGCAAAGGGAAGGAGGAGACGTTCACAGTGAGCAGACCACGCAGTGTGAAAGGCTTCTTAATGTCATTTAATGTCGACCCCTTGGATGACAGGGCTGTCATTAACGATGCCCGGTGCCAGTGGCCATGGCAACCCTGCGGGCCCTGCTGTCAACACGCAGCAGTGAAGAGGTCAGCCTGTCACGTCCAGCCTGGGTCCTCTAAGAGGACTTAGTCTGGGCTAGCGGGAAAAGCTTAGCCTGGAAAGCCGAAAGCCAGTGCAGTCCCGCACTGAGGATCGTAGGGCCACGTGCTCTCCTAGCCCTGCGGCCACTGCTTCCCCCATACTTTGGGGACAGCGTCTCAGAGACCTTGGGCTTCTACAAGCCCTTTACACAAGCTAGGTCTGTTCCTAAGATCGCCGCCCACGCCCTCCTGGCTGTAGACCGGAAGCCTGCCATCCGGGTGTGGGCGGGGTCCCCGAAGCCCGGCCTTAGTTGCTTGCTGCGGTCCCCGTGGCCCCTGAGCTGAGGTCACATCCCTCCCCTCTCCACATCTGTCGTCACCTGGCCTTCTCTCTGCTTCTGTGTCTTCACGTGGACTCTTCCAAGGACAAGGCCACCAGATTTCCAACTCACCCTACCCCAGCGCGGCCTCGTACTCGCTCCTCAATTACAGCTTCAGATGCCTCATCTCCACAGGAGCGCAGGCTCTCAGGGGCTGGAGTGAGGCGTTCTGCACATCATTGTGGGGAGCACAGTTCAGCCCACGGTGTCCCCAGCACAAGTCCAGGTACAGCATGGGGAGCTCCTTCCTCCTGCTTCTAAGCAAACCGAACAAATTGAGAACGTGTAGTCATCTAATTACATGCCGGGGGTGGTGGGGGACAAACCAACAAAAGCCTCAGGCTAAGTGTGGCGAACCTGCAGCAAGGGACCTCTCCGTGTGGCTCGGGCTGGCAGCAAAGCCCGCTCCGCCCCAAACCGCCTACTTCCCTCACAGAAAATGCAGGCTTCCATGACAGGAGCAGTAGGGACCCTTCTGAGCTTGGGACCCCGGAGAGAAGGGACGGACACCATCTACCCCTGCTGAGCCCTAGCACTGAGCCTCCACTTCCTCCTGTGTGGGCTCACAGGGAACCATGGGACCTCGGGGCACACCGAGTCAGTTTCTGGACGCACCCACGTTCCCCTCGGCGTGGGTATAGTGACTCTGGCTAAGGCGGTTTGATGCTCTGTTCTTCAGGGTGAAGGCTTGAATCCACTTCCTGCACAGCTAAGTGGAATGCCTTCCCCGGTGACATCTCTCCGAAACGGCACATCTCCTCCCGTGTGGCAGCAGCGCCTCCTTCCCATCCTCATTGTCCGAAGTGCCCTGGGAGCGCCAGCCAGATAGCTCAGTGGACTAATGCGCCTGCTTAGGCAGAGCGCAGCAGCAGGGGGTGGAGGGGTGGGGGGGTTCCGATCCCTGGGTGCTGTGTCAGCCCTGCCCCCGGGGCACGCTGAGAGGGGGGATTGAGACTGGGCTCGGTGGTGCACGCCTGTAATCTCAGCTCTTAGGAGGCTGAAAACAGGAGAATCACTACGAGTCAGACCTGTGTAGTGAGCCCCTGTAGACCCTGTACTAAATACATATATTTTAAAAAGTGCCCTGGGCCACTGGCCCCCACCACCCCCGTACCTCCACGCAGCCTCAGAAGGTGCCCAGGCAGGGGCCAGGGCTCAGAACCTTACAGTCCTTTCTGAAGGATGGGTCTTTGATTTGTTCAACACCTCCAGCAGTTTCCTTCAGTGTTTGGAAAAGGTAAACTCAACCCAGGAGAATGCTGACTGAGGACCCAGCGCTTACATGGTTGTACATGCTCTGAGTCCATTCCTTCTCCCTTGAGATTGGGTCAGGATTGGATTTCAAGGTTTATTCTTGCTTTGGTTACATTTCATTTTTTTATTTCACTATAATAGGTGTTTTGGGTTTTTTTTTTTTCAGTGCTAGGAACAGAATCCAGGGCCTTGACCATTCTAGGCAAGCGCTCACCCTCTGAACCGCACCCCTGGCGCCTACAGTTTGAATCCATTCTCTTTGTTATAGGAAGGAAGGAAGGGAGGGAGGGAGGGAGGGAAGGAGGGAGAGGGAGTGGGGAGAGAAGGGGAAGAGATAAATGAAAGCCACCTACACATTGCTCATCAGAGAACTTATAAAAAAATAACAATGCACTCACATGCTGCAGAATTCTGTAGAGCAGCCTTTAGCAAGTGAACATGGCCCCACATCACTACTCCCTCTGTTTCTCTCATCCCATGAGAGATGAGGAGCCAGGCCAAAGGACACAACTCGGAGGACCCCTTCATCCCCAGAGAACAGGGACAGAGCTGGGAGCAGTAACAAGCCAAGAGCAATAGCCAGCAAAGGCCAGGGCCCCAGAAGAAGCCCCAACTCCACGTGAAGCCAGCCTGCAGGAAGCCACAGACACCAAGGAGCTCTGTGCACAGAGTGAAAACAAGCCACAGGTCCACTCAGCATGCTCAGCGGCGGGCCCACAGGTCCACACCGGCACGAAGAGCCTTGACCTCGCCTGTGATGCTCAGAGCCAGGGAAGTCACTCCATGTCAGCACTAGGACAGGAGGGACGTGCTGCCCAGGAGATCTTTGACTTCTCTAACTGTTTTCTTTTCTGTTTACATTGCACTGTACTTGTGCATCCCATATTTACCTAAAAGGAATTTAGACAATTAAAAAGAAATAACAAAACGCTCTCTGCCTCACAAGCGTCTCATGGCTGTGGTGTTCCTGCAGTCCTCTCCCTGGAAGGACTGCGTTATGGGATGACGTCATTGTGTTAGGTAGAACTCTGAAAGTTCCAGTACCCATTTGTTTGTACCTTTCCTGTAACCCAGACTTTGCAAAAACTCATGCAGAGTGACCTTGTGGCTGCTTTGGTCAAGGCAATTGAGCCTCCACACCTACTGCCTTCACAGAATCATTTCTGGTCGCGGATAAGAATACAGTCCCCAGCCTGGATTCAGCATCAGCTCATGCTCCTCTGTTGGTGACCTTGAGCCTCACACTTCCCCTCCCTGGGTCTGGAAGACTGTCCTCATCTATCAAGCAGAGAAGATGGCAGTATCTACTACATACGTGTCAGTGAGGATTAAATTGGCTAGTGTATGAGAATGACTTGGACGAGTCCGAGGCAGAAAATAAACACTATATAAGATCACTGTCACCACCACCACCACCACCATCACCACCACCACCACCATCACCACCACCACCACCACCATCACTACCACCACCTCCACCACCATCACTACCACCACCACCACCACCATCACTACCACCTCCACTGCCACCACCATTACTATAACCACCACCACCATCACCACCACCACCACCACAACCACCACCACCACCACCACCTCC
>NW_004524652.1:4649717-4663042 GCF_000260255.1 Octodon degus
ACCACCATCACCACCACCACCACCACCACATCACTACCACCACCTCCACCACCACCATCACTACCACCACTACCTCCACCACCACCACTACCACCATCACCACCACCACCTCCACCTCCACCACCACCACCACCATCACTACCACTACCACCACCACCACCATCACCATTACTATCACCACCATCACCACCACCACCATCACTACCACCTCCACTGCCACCACCACCACCATCACCACCACCACCACCATCACTACCACCTCCGCCATCACTACCACCTCCACTGCCACCACCATTACTGTCACCACCATCACCACCACCACCATCACTACCACCTCCACTGCCACCACCATTACTGCCACCACCATCACTATCACCATCACCACCACCACCACCACCACCATCATATTCCTGGCCGTATCACCACCATCATTCTTCTTCAAAAATAATTGATACCTGCACTCCTGTCCTCACTGTAAGTGAGGTAAAAGTTTCTACGCCTATAATTTCCCAAACCAGCTCTTTACCAAAAGATCCCTCCTCAGTAATTGGTGCCACTGTTCATGTCCCAGGGATCATCCTGCCAAGCCACCCGCAAGTCATAGAGTCCCTGTTATTTATCCATGCTTGTCCTCTGCCCATGATCCTCCCGCGACAGCGTCCCGCTTCACTGACACGTGTGCAGCCCTGGCGGGTGCACCCCGCAGAGGACACTTGGTCCCCACTGTCAGGCAAGTCAAGGACATCCCGGGTGAACACCAGAAGCCTAGCGATTGCCAGGTGAGTTGCAGATGTGTTCGTCAGAAGCTCAACCACCAATGCTTAAGTTCCTCCCCAAAACATGACTTCTGTAAACCTAAACTCTGCCTTGATTCCGCCCATTTTCCCGGAATCCCACCAGCCACGTCTGGTTTGCTTTACTTCTCCTGTTTCTTTTCTTCTAACTTGCAAAACAAACGTCATGTAGTGGGTGAGTGAACATTTACAGAAGAGGGAAGAACAGATGTGTGTCATTAGTCGGCGATGGCTTGAGTCTTTCACACAAGTTTAATTTTATTTTCCTGCTTAATGCTCATCAATACATTCCATGGAATAAAGACTTCAGGCGGATAGCGGCACTTTATGAGTTTCCCCTTGGGAATCCCGGCCTAGTTTAGACTGAGGACACACGGCTGCCGTTTCCCCTGGTGGTGGAGAGCAGGCGGGGTCCGTGTGAGCGCTGACCTGTTTCTCGTCAATGCGCTTGCCCCAGCGTCCACTCCTGATGCCCAGTGCGCAAAGTGCTTCTAAGTTCATCGCCTACGCCCACGCGGCTCTTCTCCCTCTCCCCAGGGAAGTCGAATTTACCCAGAGTCCACAGCCGGGAGTGGAGCCGCAATCCCCCTTGCCCTCCCGGGCCGCCCATCCCCATCTCCCACCCCCGCCTGAAGGGCCCCGGGTGGCCTCCTAAGAGCCCTGGAGAGAAGCGCTTTGGCTCTCTGTGTAAGGGAGGGCCGACAGCCACAGACTGCCCGCCGGAAACCACCCAGATGCCAAGCGGTGAAACAGACGCTACGTGTGCAAGCCAAGGAGCACAGCCCGGCAGAAGCAGGAGCAAACGTCCCTGCACAGCGAAAAGGTCAGCCTCCAAGTGCGCATGCGGCCGCATTCCATTTATTCCACGTATTTATCTGTTAACAGTGTGGAGGCGAACACGGATTAGTGATTCCCGGGGATTGCCGAGTGGAGGGGCTAAGGCTCTCCACAAAAGCAGATTTAGGTACGTGGAATGCGCTGGCGACACAAAGCTGCCTAGGGCTCTGGGCAGGTCACACCCGCAAGCACACACTCGTGCACGCGCTCGCGCACACGCACACACACACAAGGGCACACAGCTTTACAGGCTTGCAGACAGTTGGAAACATCCAAATGAGCTCCGTCGTCGGTTGTAAGGACTCAGGCTTCCTCGTCTTACAGGCAGAGTCGAGGGTGCTCAGGACCCGGTGGGTGTCTTTGGGACTTCCGGGGTATCTGTGGCTACGTCAAACTGTGTGCTAAAAATGACCAGTAAGGGTGTGGCTCGCGTGGCTGTCGGGAGAAACGTTTGGTTGTTTTGTTTTGTTTTGTGTTTGTTTTGTTTTGGGACCAGGGATTGAACCTCAGAGAAAAGTTAACTGTAGTTGTAAATTGAATTGGAATCTGCAGAAATCTCCCTTTCCCAAGAGCCAGAGGCACATGGGACCTCAGCTTCAATCATCACAGTTCACATGCAAGCCCGGATCTCCGCAGCTGAACCCAAGAGCCCAGCGTCCGGACCCCTGATGCCCGCCTTTCCACGGCAGAGAGACAGTGCCAGGCACGCGCTCCATGATTGTTGACTCTGAGACCAAGGGCCTGACCCTCGCTCTTCTCCTAGCACTCATGTGGCCTGGATTTCCGGGGACAAACGTCAGACCCCTCCCTGCATTTCCAGAAGGCGGAATGGAAGGAGAGTCTTTGCAGAGCCGCCGAGCCACCTGGAACAGAACTACGCCTGCGGGCTCCGCTGCACTGAGCCAGCTTCCCTAACCAGCCCCGTGTGCGCCGGCACGCTTGGCCTGTGTAACGTTTATTCAGGATATATCCCTGGTTGGCGTCTTTGTTCCTGATTCTGTGTACTGTGAAGCTTTTAAGATGAGAAACATATTGCAAAGTCCCAACATGAGGCTCAAACCTTACTCAGTTTAAATTATGAAGCTTCGCAGCAAAATTGGGAGGCTGCACCTGGAAAACCTGGGGAAGCTTGTACATCCCAGAATGGACCGGCCTCCCTCCCCCATCTGCACCTGAGTCATCTTCTGCCAAAGTCTAAGTTGAACAGAGCCCAGCATGTGTCCCCACAAAGCAACTGTATTCCGGGCTTGAGCTCCTTCCACATGCCTAATGTATTAGTCTGTTTTCCGTGACTATCCTGACATACCTGAGGCAGGCTTCTTCATAAAAAAAAGAAAAGCTGTTCTTTTAGCTCCTCCTTTTAGAGGGTGAAAGTTTAAAAACCATGGCACAGGCTCTGTCCCAGCTTCAGGCCCCAGGTGGGTCTCTCTGGGTCTGTGTGGTCTCACGGGGCCACCAGGATTCAGCAACAGTCGCTGCCATGCCCTAAAGAGCCCAGCTAACGTGGCCCTTTGCAAAGCCCCCACCTCTAAGGCCACAGTCAGACCAAGAGTCCACACTGGAGACCATTGATCTCCAGCCTTGGGGACAAAGCTCCTGCATGATCTATAGGAGGCAGACTGTGGGGCCACCTTGCTAATCCACAGAAGGAGGTGACCCCCAAGAAGTTCTACCAGGCGACCACTCTTTCCTCCCACTGACCACTGACCTTGACTGCCTGCTCAGGTGCCTTATTTAGAAAGCGGTCCTGGTGCCAAGATGATCTTGGTCCCACTGCAGCCCGAGCTCCGGAGAGGGCAGGGACCACGCCTGAGCCGGCGGCAGCAGGGGGAAGGCGGAGCAGCCCGCTCTTCCTGCTGCCTCATCTGCACCACGACCCCAGTCAGCTGGGTCGGACAAGCACCAAGGGCAGCCTGCACATTTTCTGTCCCTGTAGAAGAAAAACTGCCTTTAGGCAGTGAGGTACGGTCGCACCCCACCAGCGGCAAGGAGAACTGCCAGGTGCTTAGTAGCTGGTTATTGAACTACGTACAGATAAACAACACAGCAAAAGCAAAAAGCAAGATGTCACCCGCAATGCGTTTTTCCCTCTTTTGAGACCACACCCTTCCTAGCCTTCCACATAGACTGTTGTCTCAGTCCTGACATATGTTTAAATTCTATCATCTCAGCCCCCTCCAGATGCTTACCCCCAGAAGTCCACCCTGACCCCAGCGGCTTGGAGGCAGGAAGACGAGGATCTGGAGGAAGCACTGGGCTATGTAGTCACCAAGGGCAGGACAGGCACGGGCTGGCGGGGATGGCACAAGCAGAAGCCAGAGGCCGACGATGATGATGGTGATAACAGTACCTAGGGGGCTACATTCAGTCATAAGTAACAGAAGGCTCCTCAACATCTTCTGAAAAACGCTACAGCTGCACTTCGCCCACGGGGAAGCAAGGACACATGTGCAGAGCTGCTGAAGTAGTGTAGCCGTGCTATACGGGAGCCCGAATCACCCTCTTTCCAGGCCTCCTCAGTCAGCAGGTTGGCTCTTCTTGTGGGCTTCCACCTCGTGCTCACAAGACAGCTGCCGCCTACCCGGGCATCACACCTTCACAGCACAGCCCTTAAATACAGTGAGAGGGAAAAGGATGAGGATCGGGCTCTGCCACTTGGCTTCTATTGTGCCCAGAAAGGATACGTGTTCTCAGAAGATGCAGGCGTCCAGGTGTGTCTCACTAGGTCACCTGACACAACCATATGTCAGTGATAGGAGCACCATGACCCACACCCCAGTCTCAGGGCAAGAAAAATGCTGCCGCCTCATCCCTGAGCAAAGTTGTGGGTTGTGTTGGCCCAGGTCCCAAAGTCAGGCACAGAGTGTGGGCCACGTATGCCAGGCAGCAGCGAGAGAATTCTGTGGGCCATCGGGGTCATGTCAACGCTATTTAAGGCGAGCGTAAGTAACATTCAACAGTGCACGGCGCATCTCGGGGTATGCTGATACTTCACGGCGAAGTTCCGCCTTCTACAGCACCCTTTGTTCCTCTCCCACCACCCAACACACAGGCCCCCTCTAGAATGACGAGGAGGAAGCAGGCCTGAAGCTCGTCCTGGGGTCGGCTCTCACTGGGCCTGTGTTCATAATTCTCTCTGCTTAGGGCAAGTGACATTAGATTTCCGCTGCTCATGTGGCTTCCATTTGAGACCTGAATATTTAAGCAAGACATTTCAAAAGAAAAAGCATTAAGCAACTAAATATAAATGATTCAGCAAATATGCGTTGAAAAATCGCAAGAGTATTGCATGAAAGACTGAAAATTTGGAAACTCTGGGTATGGAAAGAGAAAGTTTGGAACCATTTAAAACCTTCTGGACAACCCAGGACCTATTAGAGAAAACTGTGAATTGCCTCTTCATTAACTTCGGTAAAATCAACAGAAACTTCAGCTTATGTCAGCTTAATATCCTGCGCTTGTTTTGTAAGAAACACAAGTTTATTCGCCTCTGAAGCCAGCCTGCCACTGCAAATAAGTCCCCAAACAGCCCCTCAATTGGCGTAGATTTATATAGATAGCAGGTTGGCGCATCACCCGCCGGATGCCACTTTGGCGTCCCCCACCCACGCGCTGTCACACTTGCAATTGTTCTTGAAAACAAGCTGAAGTGTGCCGTCATGACTCAAACTACATTGATTTCCTGTCCCGAAATTTAAAATTGTAATGGCAGAGAAAGCCCCAAGCTAATGCGCTTATGTCGGTGCTCTGTGATTCATCGTCCGATGTTTGCTGAAGCACAGCAGTAAGTGGAGGTAAGGGAGAATGTGAACTTGTAAAAAGTTGAGACAGTAAGAGGCGACAAGAGGACTTTTTGAAAGTCGTGCATGCATTGGGGGGGGGGACTGAAATAAGATGGCCTTTCTGTGTAGCTTTAGGTCTCACGGTCAGAAGATAGCCACCACGTATCCAGGTGTCACACCCTCGTAGTACAGCCCTTAAGAGCTGGAAGAGAGGATGAAGGGCAGGGAGAAGACCAGGGCAGTGGTGAGGGCTCCAGACCCTGGTGCTCAGGATCCCAGGGGCGTTGCCCGCCCTTCTGCTCTCCTCTGTCTCCACATAGAAGCCCGTGTGTCCTTTCAAGGTGGTGGAAAACATCTTGGTCTCCAGAGGCTGCTGTGGCCTGGATATTTGTTTTTCCTCCCAAAACTAAAGTGTTAAGTCCTAATTCCTAAGATAATGGTAATGGGAGGCAGGCCTGGAGAGGCGGCTTCAATCTGAAGGCTGGAGATCTCAGGCACAGGGTTAGTGCCCTTTAGGAAAGTACCCAGAGGGCTTGCCCAGCCCCTCCCACAGTGGGGACAGAGGGGGACAGTGCCATCTAGGGCAGGGAGGTGGCCTCCCCGACGGCAAACCTGCAGGGAGGGGCCTCGCCCTTGGCTTTCGGGACTGCAGACTGGGAGTGGTCATTTGTTATCCACCAGCTGCCCAGCCTCGGGATTTTGCTAGAGCAGCCTGAAGAGACCCAGGGAGAAGCCGAGGTGTGGTGCCATCCACGAGAGCGAGGTGCACGGACACCTCAGCGAGCCGGATGGGGCTGGCGTCTGCACTTCGCTGTCAGGGCAGAACACAGCACAAGTCTTCCCTCGTAGACCAGACACCAGCCCCTGATGGTCCTTCCCTGGGGTCCAAAGCCAAAGGGAGGGGTAGGCTCTTCCGGAGGACACAGCAGGATCCCAGAAAGCTGCCCAGGGCACAGGCGCCCACCAGCAAAAGCAAAGTCCAGCTTCCTGTTTCAGAGACTGTTTAGTCCTTTTGAAACAAATCCTGCCCAGTGTGTCGAGAGGAAGCAGCTCCAACCTCTCCACTCCTCGCCGGATGGGGACCGCTGAGTTCGTACTAGTTAAAAAGAGCAAAGTACGAGAGGAATGTGAGAAAGAAACAGCACGGTAATTTCTCTATTTATTTATTTATTTATTTAACGTATGTGGTACAGGTTCTCACCACGCAGCTTGGACTCGTAGGGATCCTCCTACTCTCAGACTCCCAAGCGCTGGGATTACAGGCATGCGCCACCGCGCCCAGACTCAGTGGCCAGCTCATTGCGCCCTGGGGGTGGCATCAGCACAGAATGTGGTGCTGGGGATCGAACCCCAACCCCTGAGCTTGCCTAAGCAGGCGCTTATCTTCTGTGCTATCCTGCGGGCCCTAATTTCTTTAAAGGGAAAAAAATAATAATACAGAATTTCAAAGGGACAGAAGAGATTAGCATAGGCTAATATACTGCCTATTCTTATCTTCAAAGCAGTTGGTCAGATTACAAGATACAGCCATGCATAATTGGCCAAACAATATAAGCACAAACTGTTTTTGTCAATGAACTAAAAGAAATCAGTAGCATAAATATCTTATCTTTGTGTTTGTGTGTGTGTGTGTGTGCATTTCTCAGATGAAACAACACAAGTGGCCAATAAATATATGAAAAAATGTTCAACATCATTAATCACGCGGAAAATGCAAAATTAAAACCACATTGAGATTCCATCTCACCCCAGACCGAACGGCTATCATCCGGAAGTCAGCCAGTGCAGAGATCCCTGAAGTTATTGCCGCCGCATTTACGTTAAAGATGACTGAGGCAACAACGTGGGTACACGCCGGGGCTCAGCCACTCCGTGCAGTGGAGCCTCGACCAACTATCTTACTCTCCTCGGCTGATAGAGATGGAGGCGGAAGGTTTGTGGCCACTACTCTCCCCAAAAGAACTGCAGCCGCCCTGCTCCTTTTGACATGGACCCTTTTCTTGGCTCATCAAATATTTTCTAAATGAACTGCCCTCTTGCCGGTTCTCAGCTGCAGTGACTTTCAAATTGAAGACATCAGAACTATCAGAGTTGGTGGGGTTCCACATTAACTGGAAATGATGAAAAAAAAATGATTTTCATATTATTTTTGAGAGACACAGTGAGATCACCAGCTGCAGTCCACAGCCAGCCCGGACTGTTCTGTGCTCCATCCTCTGCCACCTTCACCCTTGGGCACCACAGCTGTGAGGGGGCACAGCTCCAGCACCCCTCGGGACTGTGTCTCCTGCCTATGGAGACATGGTTCGAAGCACAGTAAGGCAGTATTCCTCCACTCCAGCCGCTCTGCCAGGCCCCTCATGCCCTTCACCCTCCTGAGGAGAACTTTGGGGACACTGGAGTCCCCCACCCAACCCCGGCCTCCGCCACGCCCGTGGACACCAGAGCCTGAGCTGAACCTCTCGTGGAGCCCGGGCTTCTTGGGCTGCTTCTGCTGGACCGCTCACCAGTGGGCAGTGTGCTGCCCGGACAGCGTCAGGCCCCTCTTGGTAGTAACAAACTATCGAGGTTTGCTAGGAGAGCAATACAATATAAGACACGTTTCATAAGATTATTTTATAATGAATCACTCAAAGAATCATATACAAGTGCAGGAAATCTGTACACAAACTAAAGGCCAAAGACTCCAGCTGAGGGCCTGGATCCTAATATTCTGCGTGAGTCCAGCTGAAGGCCTGGAGCCCACAACGACCTCCTGTGAGGCCACTTGGAGGCCCAGAGCCCACCACAGTGTCCCATGCAGGCCATCTTCTCGGATCTGCACTGGGAAGGCCCAGCGGTCAGTGGTGGAGGCTAGAAAGTCTGTGTCAGCAGGATAGAGGGACTGTGCAGCAGGCTGAGGGGTCTGCACTGGAGCCACGGAGCAGTGTTCAGACTAAGAAGCAGAGGTCCCCAGAAAGGTACCTCAGCTGTCCTCAGCAGCAGTGAGGTCCCGAGCTCCTCCAGGGACGAGGAAAGCCGAGTTCCCATCAGGAAAGCTAATGCAACAAGCTTCTCCAGGAGGCTGAGCAGTGCGCCATCTTCCCCTCCACAGCCAGGAAGCGATGCTCAGGTGAGGACCAGAGCTCCCCAGAGTGCATGCAGTGACAACGAGGTCCCGAGCTCCTCCTCCCACCAGAGCACCCAAGCTCACCAGGAAAGCCGGCGTGACAAGGTCCTCCAGGAGAACAGCCCCGGAGAACCAGCAGCAGCCTCCGCGGCCTCCACACCCAGCACCATGCTGGCTCAACTCAGCTGGGTGTCACAAGTTGACGGCCAGCTGGCGTCACCTGCCACTCTGATCCTGGTAGTCTGGACCTAGAAGGTAGCCCAAGTCCCACGCATTGAAAACTGGGGATTAGGGTTCTGTGCAGATTCCCCCTAAGAACCCTGTCACTCATAAGAACAACTCCTGGAAGGTGTTTGGATCAAGGGGGCTTAGAGATAACTCCATTAGACGTGGCATCCAATGGGAAGAGGCCAGTCGCCAGGGCGTGGCCTCGAAGGGCTCACTTCTCTTTCCAGCTCCTCCCTACTCTCTCTGCTTCCCCAGCCCCAGGACATGAGCAGCTCTCTTCTACCATGGTCCCCTTCCATGCTGTCCTGCCTTCGAGCCCACCGACTATGGACTGAAGTGTAAGCCAAAATAAACCTCTCTTCCTTTAAGCTGGTGCTGTTGGATATTATGTCCCAGTGTGAAGAAAAGTGACTAAGACACTTGGTCCCAGACGATGCTGCTATTGGGAGGCAGTAGAGCCATTAGGGGGCTGTATCTACTTGAGAGGAAGTAGGTCACTGGAGGAGTGGCCTCAAAGGGGATGGTGGGGAGCACATGCCTTGCTCTCTCTCCCTCGCATTCTCTCTTTCCTGGTTACCATGAGGGGAGCAATGTTCTCCCCCATGTCCCCCCCACTGTGAGGTGGCCCAGAGACCTATGGGCCAAGTCACCCTGGACCAAAACCTTCAGACTGTAAGCCAAGCAAACATCTCCTCCTGATCAATTGACTGTCCCAGATATTTTGCCATAACATTCTTCTGCTGTCTGAAGTGTCACCAGCCCTGGCATCCTGCCTGGGGACAGGGGAAGTGCATCTTCAAGGGGCACAAAGACTCCGGACCCCAGGCTTGCTGTGCAACTTTGGAAAAGGAGCTAAGTGTCTCTGTGCCCCAGCAGCCTCGTCTGCACAGTGGAGACCCTGGCAGACACAGGTGATTGTCACGCCAGTAACTAGGCTCCCTCCCTTCTGTAACAGCTACACCTTAATTGTTCTTAAGTTGGAAGTTTGGGAGAAGTGAGTAGACACCTCGCAGCTCTCGCAGAAGTTACACAAGGATGCATCCAACAGTCCCAGGCAGACAGAGGGTCCTGGGTGTGGCTTAAATGCTATCACAGAAATGCAGGAATCCTTTCACGTTTTCTCTTTGCTCCTTGGCCTCTTTCTCATCCCCGCTTTCCTATGAAATCAAGCAACACAACAGTCCTAGGCCACTGGTGATACAGCAGAGAGACAGGTGTTGCTTGGCCACTCCATCTTGAAATGCTAATTTGTGGGTGTCACCTTATACAGGGAAACGAACTCACGCCCGACTCGGACACACAAAGGACACTTGCAAACCCGCCGCTCCCTGTGAAGGGGTGGGGATGCGACGCTAAGAGCTCTGGCAGTCATCTTGTGACCGTGAGGGTGTTGTAACCCAAAAATCAAAAACCGGAGTCAACTTGAAAACGCTTTATTTAGCTGAGCTCAGCGGCAGCACGTACTCTCGTCTCCAAGTAGGTGTGTGCCTAGTCTAGGTGAGGCACAGTTTTTAAAGGGAAAAACCACAAGAGTAGCGGGAGGAAGGGGCATTTTACAAAGCTTATTTTGAGTTAGTCATGACCGAGGGTTAACTCTTTGTTCCCATAGACAAGGCCACATTTTGCAAACCCTACAGGAATATGTCCTTATTTGGCTTAGGCATTGTTTATGTTCCGGTAGTCAGAAGGACATCAGATGACAGTTTCACCCATTTTCAAGTTATCTGTTAGTTCCCGTAGGAAGGACAGTTTAACTCATTTTGCAGAATGTTGAGGAACATTTCTTATCTTCTCTCAGAATGCTGAGAAACACTTTCTTTAAACAGTCACATTCTTCAGGGAAGGCATGGGGTGGGGGGTTTATAAAACAAATCAAGGTTTTACAAAACGGCAGTTACAAAGCTTGTTACAAGATGGAGTTTAGGTTGTCAGCTTATACCAAATAGTCCTTGTTAATAAAATTAGAGTGGAAACATACAGAGTTACAAAATTGGAATCAGCTGCACAGGTTATAGCAAGGGGACAAGAATGAGAACCACTGAGTGTGAGGAGGAGGGTGCAGAAATAAGGGGAAAAAACCCGGGCCACTGACAGTGGAAGCGCCCCTGCGCCAAGCCCACGCTGCCCGCCGCTTCTTCCCTTGGCGTCCGCAACTGTAACTCCTCTTGTTGAGAGCCTTCTGGTTGAGTACTCCGGCGCTTGACCTTAATGTGAGGTAGGACTAGGGATGCCAGAACACTGAGCACTGGTTGTCACACAGTGAAACCCATGATAACTGCACGGAGAACATTTTTTTTAAAACTGAGTGTACACTTCCCCAAATCCCTACATACATAAAATACAGAGCACAGCTTATGCCACTGAAGTATGAAATTGATCTCAGCACCACGGCCCTATCGCTCCTGGGCCGCTCCCAAAGCTATTTCCTGCCCGTGTGCATCTCTGCGCACACGCGTGCTCCCGGGACACAAGCTCTCAGATTAGCCAGCACCATCACTTTGGGCATCGGGGTGGACAGTTTTAATGAAGAAAGACTCAGAGCTCTGGCAGTGACCACGGGTGTGTGGAATTTAATCTAGGGCCGTGAGAAACAGGCCGGCTTCTCTTGGTCCTGTGAGAGGCACGGTCACCCTGTGCTGCGGCCTGCAGGAAAACTAAAACGCAAAGCTTCCTCTTCTCAGCCTCCCTGGTGAACCCACATGAGGGCCAAACCCTGCCCACAGCAGTGCATATAAACAATTGCTTTCTGGCTCAGAAATATCCTGTCTTGGGACCTGGGATGACAACAGGCGGGTCCTGCACTTTGTGAATTTGACCTCCCCTCCTGGCTGCGTCTTTCCTGCACCCTCGCAGGGCCACCATCTTGGTTTCCTTGCCTGGTGAAGGTTGGACTCCATCAGAGTCGCCCTGTGACTTACTGGGGCCATATAACCGGAAGAGGTCGATAGAACCAGATTTTGGACCCTTGCTGTGTTCACAGCAGCGGTCGGTGTCAACATAAACAAAAGGTGGTAAGGGTCATTTCTCGCGGGTCAGCGGGCAGCTGCCCTACAGTGTTGTGGATGTGTGTGTCCGCCAATAACAGGAAGTACAAGCAACGCTCCCTTCCTTCTCCTCCTGGTGTGTGGAGCAGCAGGCCATGGCCACCAGGCGCTCTGCAGGAGGGAGCCTCGCCACTTACCTTGAAGACACTCAACAATCCAAAAGACAGCGTGTGCTCATTATTCACGTGAAATTGCAGCTAAGTTAGAACTTGCTCCAAAACATCCCAAGTCAGCGCATGTAATGAATCTTTCGGCCCTTTGGCTTCGGGCTTGTTCGGTCCTGCCCAGCAGATATGTCCCACAGAGCTGGCAGGATGCAAATTCACCACGGCTGGACCACAGCATGACTGTGGTTTAGGGACCTGCTGGACCATCCCTGAGCTCCCTCCCCAGCCGAAAGCCTTCTCTTCCCTCTGGCTGGAGATGAAGTGACAGAGTTGATGACATGTGCTCCTGCTCCTGAGCTCTGAAGCTCAGCGAGGTGAAGGCTTTCTCTGATCTGCACATGTGAAAACAGGCCAGCTCCTACTCTAGCCAAAGCATTGCAGGAGTGGCATTGCAAGTGATGCTGAATGGTCCCTTGTCCTTGACCCACGGCACCACAGCCTCCTTCCCTGGCACCAGTGTCCTCATAAGTGCTGGAGGACACAGCCTGCATCCCCCTGCTCACCTGGCTGCCTGGTGGGGCAGGTGAGACCCCTGGCGTCTGCACAACACCCTGCAGACAGTGGCCTCTGGGAGGGGACGGCAGAAGCACTGCAATCACCCAGCCCTTCTTGGTCCTCCCAGGTGGCCATGACCAGGGTGATGGACTCTGAGTCAGGAGAAGATGGAGCCCAGCACAGGACTGCCACAGCCTTGTGGGGGACACAGTGACAGGTGAGGTGTGACTGTGCCTTGCTGTGATGCTGCATCTTGCTGTCCCCCAGTAACATGCACATGTCACACACTGTAGCATGGGTCACACATGACACCGTGTTGTCTCTCTGAGTGTCACACTCACCCAGCAGGCCACCCACCTACCATCCCTGCATGCAAAGCCCAGCAGAGCCTCCCACTCTGCATCTACTGTTAAGCCCTAGACTGTTCAATGGTTCCGTGAGGCCATAAGCACCGTCTCAATTCTGTCATCCTCATGTCCCTCCCAGAGACTGCCTCCTGCTCCACATCATTGTCCTGTTTTACCTGATTCCTGGTGGCAGCGGCCTTTCGAATCTCGCTAAGCTCCTCTGGGCTCACTGGCTCTGGTCTCCTCCCACCCACCTTCCTGAGGGCAGGAGGGGCCTTCCTTCCAGTTCTTATCTTCTGTCCTCTTCCCAGATCGCCTGCCTGTGTCGCTGTAAAGGGACACAACCGAGAAAGCCAATATGCAAACCAAGAGGTGCCCAGCAGGAGGGAGTTCACAGGCCACATCTCATCACTGAAAGAAGTCTCTCGGGTAGATGGTTGTTCAAAAAGAAGGGGGTGCTGAATGAAAGCAAAAGACAGGAAAAGGAATATTGTGGGACTGTCCTGCTTCAAGGTTGTATAT
>NW_004524652.1:4664307-4682196 GCF_000260255.1 Octodon degus
GCCTGCAGTCCCAGCACTCTGGGAGGCGGAGGCAAAAGAGTAGCAAGGTGAGTCCCATTCTGGAAAACTTAGCAACTTTGACCCTGTCTCAAAACACTAAAAATGAGAAAGGGCTGGGGGTGTTGCTAACTTTGAAGACCCTGGGTTCAATCACCAGTACTGGAGGGAGAGGAACAGAGCAAGAAAGAGACAGACAGACAGACAGACAGACAGACAGACAGACACACAGAGAGAGACAGAGATAGACAGAGAGAGGCAGAGAGAAAGAGAGACAGAAGCACAGACAGACAGACAGACACACAGCAGGCACACACGTGCAGAGAAGCAGGCCCGCTTACCTCTTTCCCTGACAGTGAACAGAAGGGCTTCTTGCTGCCAGCACTGTGCACACCGGGCCTCACTCAGTGGATTCACAGAAACCCCGAGGTTCACCACAAGCGCTCGGACACCTGAGCGGTCCCTGCCAAACCGGAAGTCATCCCACCAGTAACCCAGTTTGGCCGCTGCTGGTGGCTATGGATGAAATCTGTGTGTCCCCAAATTCCAGGTTGAGGTCCCCGCACCCCTCCCGCCACATGCTGGTGTTGGACATGAGTCTTTGGGAAGTCGTGAAGCTGAGGTGAGGTCAGGAGCCGATGACCAGAAGCCAAGGAAGACCCTGCTTCCCCTCCTGCCCAGCTGCCAGCCCGGGGAGGAGCCCAGATTCCCGAAACAAAAGGCAGACGCGCATTCTGGAAGCAGCCAGTGTACAGCGCTGTGTGGCAGCGGCTCATGCTCCGACAGGGCTCAGCGCTGTGTGGCAGCGGCTCAGGTTTCGACGGGGTTATTGGAGGTCCTCAGTTAACAGCACACTCAAGAGAAGTCAAAGACGGCCAGTGGAGATCTATTCCGGAAATGCAAGGATCATCGAATACTGGAAAATGCACTAGAGTGAATGATCATACTGAAAGACCTAAGGGGACAAACTGGTGGTTATGACCACAGATTCATTGCGTTTGATAAAATTCTACACATTTTTGACACTACAGAAGTATGGATCGATGCACAGAGCTGTGTCTACATCTAGATCTATATCTATATGTACACTTAACTACATCCATATAGCTACCTATGTCTGGCTGCAAAGGCCAGCGCTTGCCTCCGGGGGGAAATCCTCGCCACTCACCACTGTTCTCTGCTGTTGGACTTGAGGCTGGGTTGGGTCAGCACTACTTAAAAGCAAAGTGGAAAATAACCACCGAGAAGGTGGAGATGGTATCATTGCTGTGCCTGCCTAAAATGTAAAACAACGAATAAAAATTCATACGTGCAGATGATACGGGTTTCCTCCTAGAATCACCCCTCCCAAACAATGGCAAAACCACTATAACCATGAAAAAAATTTGGGAAATGACATGTGAAGTGACAAAGGAAAATTTTAATATATGTCATATACACTAGGAACAAACTCAGTGGTATAAAAGAAAACTGATTTGTGATAACAGAGCACCTCGATAAAACACTTAGAAAATTGTCCACAGTTATTTGAAGGCAATTACTAGACAGCGCTGGCAAAAGCAAAGTAGATTTGGAAAAAGATGGAAAATGACAAGGATCTCCGGTGGAAAACGCAACGCCACAACGATGGCCTATTTTCATCATTTGCTCTGTAAGTGTCGCACGCGCTCAATAACAAGAAGGTAGCCCTTTCTCCTAGAAGGAAAGAGGCTGCTCTGAGAAGCTCAACCTGGAAGCCTCACAAGAAGGCCACCGAGAAGGGCCAGGAGCGAGGCAGGGGTGGCGCAGGGACGCCTCGCAGCCCGCCTCGTGCAGCAGCTCACACGGAGGGGGCAACGGCAACACCCTCAACACCTGGCATTGGGAAAACGAGACACCAACAAGGAAGAGGAAATCAGCCAAGACCTGTTCTCCGGGATGCATTCTGAGCACACAAGGCATTTCCAAAGCAGCAAGCAGAAGGAAAGGAAGGAAGGAAACACTTTCACGGGCACAGCTGACCCAGGACCTGCGGGATAAAAGCCTCATTATTATTATTCTGGTTATTTGCTACAGACCCTGCAGTCAGAGCGAAGCCCTCGGACTGCGCTGTGCTTGACACTCACTGGCTCACTGTGGGAAAATGCTCCTGCACGGCTCAGTGGCCGAGCAGTGACTCACAGGGCACGCGACTGCATGAGCCCAGCGGGCCCTGGCGGTGCTGGGGTGGGGCGGAGCGCAAGCATGTTTTTCTCTTGCCAAGTCTGCATTTTTTAAAGAGAAATTGGAAGGAAAAAAAAATGTCCTCCAAACCAAATGTCGGGTGAAAGCATTTCTCGCTCAGGACACGCTGGCCATGCACTGCCACCAGTTGTGGTCCAACAGCGAAACGCAGGGAAGACAGTGCACACGTGGGCTCTGTCCCCATCGCCCAGAGCTCACAACCTGCTGTGGGTCCTTGGGAGCACTGTCTCTCCCTTCTAATACCTGGTATTAGAAAAACAAGACACAAATGAAGAAAAGAAATCGATGTGGACCCACTCCGGGCTGTCTGGAGCATGCTGTCATCCAGCAGCTGCCCCTCTGTCTCCCACCAGCCTGCCTCGAGTCGCCCTCCCTCAGCTGAGAGGGTTCCTAAGGGCTGCAGGTGTGCATGGAGGGAGGGCACGGGGCCCAACTTGGGTGATGGAGCCTGGCTGCGCCCACGCAGCTCCCACACAGATTCTGTGCTTCCCTCCTGCCCTGGATGCCTTGGGGCCACCTCGCTGTGTGACTTGGAGCCCCCAGCAGAAGCCAGCTGGTGCTGGACAGACCCACTGGGACCGTCACTGCCCACTCTGCCCGCGCTGGCCAGGCCTGGCCCCGGCGCCCAGGCTCAGCGGCAGGCCAGAAGCTGTTGCTCAAAAGACACTGAATTCCCTTTTGCACTCACATGGCTTTCCCAAGATGCCCCTCTCGGCAGGGTCACGAGGATGTGCTGAGTGAGACACTGAGTGGGACACCTGCAGCCGGGGGCTCAGTGCACAA
The DNA here is from genome assembly GCF_000260255.1 of Octodon degus. Lineage (NCBI taxonomy): Eukaryota > Metazoa > Chordata > Mammalia > Rodentia > Octodontidae > Octodon > Octodon degus. The sequence goes on from NW_004524652.1 coordinate 4,667,311, forward strand.
GGCCACAGCCAGGCCGACAACATCATAGCTCAGCCCTGGGGCAGATCCGGGAACATTGCAGAGGAAGCTGGACAGATGGCATCCAGAAGGGCACCTGCATCCTCCTCTGGGATTTCCCTGGGGATGAAACACGCCTGGGGGAGGGGCATGTCCAGCAGGGGTGACACAAGTTCCTGCGGCTTCCCTAGCAGGGCCATGGTTCTGCTGCCACAGCCTTCCCACCCCAGCATCCACTTAATCCATGATTTATGAGTGAAATTAATAGAAACCAATCAGGCATGGCAATGCCTCTAGTGCTGTGTTCAATGACAGCTGTTTCCTGTAGTGATTATGTTCAAATAATAACAACATTGCCCAAGGCACCCAGTCATCAGTCCTGGGTCACCAGCACTAACAAGAGGGATGGCTCCACCCACTGAACTGCTGGCAGAGGAGATGTGCCGAGACCCCGTGCCTAGGACCGGCCCCCCCTTCTGAGGGTTCTGGGGTTGCTCGTTGCAGCTCCCCATGCCTTGGTTTCCCCCTGGACAATGGAGGGCTTCTCTAGTCTGATATCTGAGTTCCTTCCGCAAGGCCCAGAGAGCAGCAGCACAGGGTGCGGGCGGCGGTGCCCGCTGCAGACCTGCCGCGCTCCTCCTCTGTATTCGCTGTGCAGTGTGTGTTTGCTGGCTCGTTACTGAATGCTGGCCCGGTCCAGTGTTACAGCCCCAGTCCAGCAGGGGCAGGCCCTCTTCTCCAGCACCCGGTTAAGTCCACATGTTTGATGGCTTCTCATATGGGGCTCTCAAGCACCAAGCCACTGTCCACCCCATGGCCAGAAGCCAGACCCCTCAGTGTCCACTCGATTGGCCGTGGGATGGTGGCACACAGTTCTGTGTGTGTCTGGGTAGTACCACCCGCGGGCTTTCATCTCTGTGCTGGACTATCTTAGTTACTGTTTACTCGTTGCTGGGGTAAATACCGGACACTCAAAATGAAGGAAGGAAAGGTTTATTTAGCTCACAGTTTGTGGAGGTTTCAGTTTGTACTTCGCTGGGTACAAGGCAAATGGCAGCAGAAAACAGTGAAGAGCAGAGGAGGAGCAGCAGCTGCGGCGCCCATCAAGCCTCTCTCTTCCTTCTACCCTGACTGTGAAGGCCGGCACTCCGGGGAGAAGACTGTAGCTCCTCCGAAGATCAAGCTCCTCTGAAGACTAGGACTTCTCCAAGGCAGTGGGGCAGGGCGGGCAGGAAGCCTTCCTCAATTCCTTTATGTACACTTTTTGTGCTGAGTCACGCTGGGGTGGCCCATGGCCCGAGGGTTGAACCAGTCACATGGCCCAATAGCGCCCCAGGTTGGGCCCTGCCGGCCTGCAGGGCTGGGCCCCCATGCCGAGAACTGCTGGAGCTGACTCAGCCAATTTGACACAATGTAACTACTAACACAGAGACCCTGCTCCACAGGACAGGGGTTGACCCTGCTGCTCTAGAGGTGGAGCTGGACACCTGGACCAGTGGTTCCCGGCCTGCTGTCCATGCTGATGCCCAGTTTGCCTCTGCAGTCCTCCTAAGGACTCAGACAGTCCAGTGGTCGCTCCTGGCTCAGGCTAGCCTCACACCCTAGCTTGTAACTGCCCTTTGTGGATTTGGAGGTAAGAGAGCTCACTGATTCAATTTGATTATTAGAAGTGGAGTAGCCTGGCAGGACGTGGGAAGTGAAGAGAGATTACGCAAAGGCAGCTGATGGAAGCAGCGTTGAGGGCGGAGCGTGGTCCATCAGGGCTGCTGGTCCCCCGGTGCCTCGAGCCCTCCGCCTGGCTGCACTGCGGTGCGCTTCCCGTGGCCGTCGCTAGAGGGCGCGCGCCCTGAGGAGACTCACCGCGCTGTTCTTCATCCTCCGCGAGGGCCCCACAGAGAGCGCTCAGAAAAGGAATGGGTGGGCGCTCCAGGAGCGGTGGACCGCCTTAGAGGGAGGATTTCCCTGTGTGCAGGTGGAAGGACCTCACCTCTTACAGATCCGGACCATGGCTGCTGCACTGGGGCGGTTGTTGCACAAATGACCCAGAAGTCTTGGCAGAAGCGCCGCTCAGGATGACCTAGAACGGAGCGCGCCTACATTTCAGTTCTGCCCTGCGCTGTGTGGTTGTGGACGAAGGAACACAGCTCTGTGAACCCCAATTCCTTGCACCCCTAAAGTGGGGGGGACGAGGCGCCCCCCTGAAGCCCTGGGTTTGCTGCAGGGATGGCAGGAGGCTGCACCTGCAGGTAGCCCCTAGCACCTGCGCAGACACGTGCGGACACCCACGCACCACCCCCGTGTGCAGTTTCCGCTCGCGGAGACAACGGTGCTCTTTCATTAAAGCAAATAATTGCACTGCACGGCTAATCAGCCCGAATCTCATTCTGCTGTTTGTTAGCAATTACATGTGGCTGTGGATCCAATTATCCAGTTTCCGAATTCCAGTCTAACCCCGAGCTAGGGACAGCCCGTTTGGGGCTGCTCCAGCCACCTGCCTGGTGCTAGCGGGCACCTTGGGTAATCCTGAGGTTTCTCCCAGTGGGCCTCAGAAACACCACAAGCCGGAGCTACAGGTAGCAAGGCGACCTAATTCCGCCCGAGCCCTCACTAATCACGGAACGCCAACGCGCTGATGAATATTTACCCAACAGCGCTCAACAATGCGCTGATTCCTGAACCAGCCGAGAACTTAACCGCCGTCTAAATAGGGCGTGATATTTAAAATCTTAATTTCATTATCTTCCAGCATCTTATAATTATAACGCTCAAGTATCACTCAGAATCTATTTGCATGTGGAAAGAAGACATCATTATTGTTTCTACATGATAAAAGTGGCCGTGTGCTGACTTCTCAACACCAGCTGAACATCTTCTGATTGAGAAAGAGTCCACAGTGCAGTGCGTTTCCCATGGGAGCCGGTTCCACACGTAACAAAGAATGCACAGCCAGACACACAGAGACCCGCATCCCTCAGGGGATTCGCTGCATCTGGGGTGATGAGCCTCACCCTGGCTCAGTCAGTAGACCCAGAGTCACTGCAGGGGACCCAGGTTCAACTCCAGCCACTGGAGCTAGCACTGGACACCGCCACCCGCTGCTGAGCTCTTGGGCAGCACTGTTTCCCTTGGGTGGTGGTCCACCGCGAGCTAGGTGCTGCCCTTTTATCAGTAAGTGCTGTTGCACACAGCCGCAGAGCGACTCTTTCAGTGCGGCTGCTCCTGCCCACTGAGTGTTTCCAGGTGACTCGTCCAGCAGGAGCGCGACAGGACTGCACGCTCCACCAGCAGTTCTAGTGGGTCAGAGGACCCGAGTCAACGATGGCAGCTGCTGTGCACAGGGAAATCTATGGCAGGCAGACCAGTGTCACCCGCATCCCCACTGCCAGCCCAAGCTGCCATGGATGGCATCCCTGCAGAGCTGGGAGCCCTGCCCATGCCCGTGACTGCGAGTCCTGTGGCCACCCCTCCGCCAGCTGCTGTGTGCCACTGCACACCCTCATGGGGCCGTGCTATTCCATGTCTCCCTGTCTCCGCAACATTCCCTTCCCGGGTAACCTGGACCCGCTCACCCCTTTGAGGTTCCTGCTCAAACATCAGCTGATTGATGACTTTTGGCAGTTATTCCCTGTCCGTATGTCTCCACCAAATACTCCTGACCCCTCTCTCCTAACTTTTCTTCTTAGCTCCTTCCGCTCCTGACCTAGACTATGTATATGTCTTTATTGTGTCTTACCCTCAACACTACAAGCTCATTTCCTTCTATCCCCAATGCCAAAAACAGAGACTGTCATGAAGTAGGTGCTCAATTAATGTTTTTTGGAAACAAGAATCAATAAACATCAAGCACACAACTCAACCCACAAGACGGCTGGGTGGTCCTAGCCTCCTTTCTCCCCTGCCCCCCAGCCCAATCCCAGAGACCTGAGATTTCAAGCACCAGAAAAATAGATGTTTCCATGTAAGTATCAGCCTTGAGGTGTACAATATTTAAGTGTCACAAGGGCAAATAAATGGGGTGCCCGGGCTAACTCTACCTCCAGACTTTTCCCTCTCGTGTCCCACTCAGAGCCCATCAGCAGCTAGACACAGTCAGCACCTCCATCATGGTTACCACCATTGCCATCGCCATCACCACCACCACCATCACCACTGTCACCACCATCAACTTCACCACCACCACCATCACCATCAGCACCACCATCATTAATACCACCACCATAACCACCACCCTCCATTACCATCACCATTATCACCATCACCATTGCCACCACCACCACCATCACCATCAGCACCACCATCATCAGTACCACCACCAGCACCACCATCACTCCCAACACCACCACCATCACCACCACTGTCACCACCACCACCGTCACCAACACCACCATCACAATCACCATCATCATCACTCCATCATGCTCAGTGGGAGGTTCTTGGGAGCGGTGGAGGTAGAGATAATGGTACACAGGGTACCATTATCTTCTCTACCAAGTTCATAAACAAAGGTGCCCTAAAATATTCTCCACCATCCGGAAGATGATGACAATCTGGTTTCCTGCACTCAGGCACACCTCAGCTGCAAGCCTCCTGCATGTGTGTGGGCAGTTGAGTGTATCCAGGAACAATCATGATTAAAAACTGGGATAGCAACCCAGCTGCGCCCGCTGCAGGAGATGTCCTTCTTACACAGAAAGCCAATCACCCTAAGGCACATAAACTGTACATTACAGACAAAATATACAGAATGCATAATCAGGAAGAGCATTGCAGTATTAAATGTAGTGTGAGCCAGTAAAAGTCACTTTGTAATTAGTTCCATTTGGGGTAGAACATTCCATATAATTATTGAGACTGCATATTTCTTGAGTGGTTTTAACGTGATATTCTGGAGTTCTGTCTTTCAGAAATTGCTTGGTGGATTATACGGGTTTCACTTGTTTCACAGGTGTAGAAAAGAGATTTGTTATGTTTTTTAAACCGACATCAATTTATTTATTATTTTTAGTTTATTAATCCATTGCTTCTGATTTTCTTTGTGTCTCACATTTCATTGCATGAGTAAGCTATGGGCACAGGTAGCTGGCTCAGAGGAGGTGCCTAGCAAGGAACCAAGAGAGACAGTCAGGGGAGAAGGGTGTGAGACATCTGCTTTTCATAGTCCAAGCCAGCGGGCCGGGGAGATGGCTCAGTGGAATAAGCACTTCCCTGGCAAGCTCAAGGGCCTGAGTTCAATCCCCAGTTCTGGAAAAAAAAAACCCTTAACCTGCATAGTCCAAGCCAGGACCCAAATACAGAGACTCACTGAAGCAGAGGCGTTCTGCAAGCAGTCTGCTGGAGACATTCCCAAGAGACCACTTTCAAAAAGATGACATTGTTACTTAAAATTGCTTTCTTCTGTTTTTCCTTGGCCTCTCATTGGCAGTCACTAGACAATGCCACTTACCATCTCTTCTCTCTGGCTCCTAGGAAGCTGTCTGAACTCCAGAAAAGAAAGCCATGCTATAAAAGTTGTGCATGTGTTGCTCTACTCTCCAATACATTCTGTGACATATGGGTTTGTCACAGGACAAACTCTGCTGAGCAAGCTGCATCGAGTTTGGCCAGCTCCATCAAGACCTGGTAGCCTCAGCCATTTTGCTTTTTGCTTAAGCTTCAACTTTCTCAAATATATAATGAGGAAGAAAGCATAACCTAACACATAAGGGAGGAAGACATGAACCAACCCATGTAAGCTGTTGGTGTGGTCAGTTAATACACTAACACTAAACTTCTCCCCTTCCTTCACATATACAGACCAACCTTGAGTTGTCCTCACAGTATAGGCAGAGTGCAGCAGCTGGCTCAGTCATGACCTTGATGTTAAAGGATATCTTAATGTCTTGCCTCGGCCCCAGTGTGCAGCACTGATGCTGTGGTTCCCAAGCACACACTTATCCCAGATGCCATCAGTGACAAAACGGACTTCACTTGGCTATGCAACAGATCTGTGTTGAATCTGACCATTGGCAAGATGTGGCACATAGGATGACTGGACACCAGGCAGTATCAACCATCATGCCCCATCTCATGGGTTCTCATCCCACACCTGCAAAGGAGGGGTCATTCTTTTCTTGAGGAGATGGAGAAACAGACCAAGAAAGGACTTAGGCCACTCATCTGACACTTGGAACCAACATATTTCTGATCCATGTCCATGGACCCTCAAAGTCAGCTCTCTGGGCCTTTCTTCCTGGGGATTCAGAAGATCCAGGATGTTGGAATGATGCTCCATACAGCATCTTTGCCCACTTGGTTCCTCCAGAAAACCTCCTACCTAATTCTGCCTTTGTTCATGTGTCAAAAGAATACCCTCATGAGCTCTCTACTCCTTCCTTCCTCTGAGGCCCTGCAGAAAGCACGCACTTCACAAGTATGAGGCCTGAGCAGCCACCCAAGCTCCATGCTCAAAGGGGCACACTGTTATTTTATGGCTCTGTCTTCACTATCTTGAAATTCTTGATAATTTTATCACTGAACCTGAGTTCTATAAGTTATGCCTGGAAGGGCAATGGGCCATGTATGTGCAACAGACATGTCTGCCTCTTCTCTTCATCCCACTCACAAGTCATACCTGGGACAAGCCCTGGATGCAGAATGCTGTGGTTCATGTGATGCACAAGTATGTAGAGGAACACAAAGACAGTGCGGAGGGCCATGTGGGTTTGAGACTGGGCCTGGACAACCCAGCAGGTCATCCTTGCCTCTGAGCCACAGTTTGATCTGAGAGGAGAAAGAAAACAGCAGCAGCCTAAGCAACATGAATGCCCAGGGAACAGGACATGGTGTCTCTTCTTCTGGTTCCTTACTCATATCTGCCAACCACTCATGCCAAAAGTGAAATGAGGTAAGTGGAGCAGACAGAATAATCTACACTCACTCTTCTTCCCAGCTTCCTGCCTCATCAGCAAGCTGGGAGTAGGGGTTGGAGGGAAGATTGTCAGAAGGAGTGCACATCAAGCACTGGAATAAAAACTGTTGAGCCCAGGACTGTTTAGCAACACATCCACTGTTCTTTCATGAGTGAAATGCTTATTCACTCCCAAGACATGGAATCAGGATCTTTCCAATTCTGAGGATTCTACACAGGAGTCAGTCATGGTCCTATTTGCTTTTAAACTGTTGTGCACAACATAAAGAGGAATGGTACAATTCACACAATGGCTGAAAAACCTTTCAGTTGTGCTTACTCAGAACATTAAAGAGAAAATTAAAACTAAACAAGTTGAAAGAGGTGCCACCAAAGAAAGGAACACACTTTTTTTCAACTTTACAATAATTTATCCCACATTTTCCTGCCTTTTGAACAAGAAGCTCCACATTTTCTTTTTGTCCTAAGCCCTACAGATTCTGTAGCTGACTCTGCCCACTCTGTGCCACCTGCATAATGGGGACCCTGTTTTAATGCCTCCCTTGGAATAAAAGCTGGCAACTTACCCCTGGCTGCAACCCCCTCAGCCCAACATGGGATCGGGCCCATTAGCAGGAGGTCAAGTGTTGACTGTTTCAAATTAAGATGTTAGAATGAAGAGGGGGGTGTGGGTGCTTTCACCAGTGGGGTGGAAAATGAGGACATTGGGCAGGAAATTAATCATGCTGTGTATGAAAATAACAGCACTTCTGGCTCACACTTTTTCCTCCTCACACGTTAATGTGCTCCTAAAATTCCTTTCAGTACCTCTCCGCTATACACAAAAACATGTCCCATGTTGCACTCAGCTGGAAATCTCTGTTGCAAATGGGAAACAACTGGGCTTGAAGCAGCCTCAAGAAAATAAAAGCAACTCATTGCTTCACATAAAGGAGGACTGTGTGCCTTGGTGTGGCTTCATCCAGCCCTTTTCCAGGGACCTGAAATTGTTCTGCTCCTGAGCCTCTGCTCTGTGGGGCCTCCTCAGGACACAAAGTGGCTGCCAGCATCCTATGAGCTTCTTCTTTCATCCCTCTGGGATCTGAACTGGTAGAACATCAGTTAGATCAGTGTGTTTCCTTCTATCAATGGTTGTCTGAAAAGGAAATCAATACAAAAGACAGCATACGTGCTAGGGATGAAGAGAGTAAAATTGCAGAGCATCGATGAAACATCCAGATCCAGTTCAAACCCTGACTTTGCAGCCCTGACTTTACTTACAAGTGAAATAAATTCTTTGGGTTTCTACTTATTGTGTAGATTTTAGTTATTGTCAACCCAAATAATTACAATTTTAAGAAACCTCTTCTTACCAGGCACACCCTGGTGTCTGTTCCTTGGAGCCCCCAAACTCAGAGTAAAGACATTCAGGCCCTCAGAAGTAGTGATCCTGTCATGTTCAGACTCTGAACATGACCAGGATCCAAACCCTGGCTAAGGACAAAGCCTCAGCATGTCCATGCAAGACATGAACACAGACGTGTGCTTTGTTGTTGAAACATTGCCCTTCCCTACTCTTAACCTCAACTATTGTTAATAGAAATAAAATTGTGCATTTACAAATTCTTTTTGCAGAAGACGGCATCTTCCCACTGAGCATGGGCAGTGGAGAGCAAGCAAAGCTGGTTGTCAACATGCTGTCTCTCCCATTGCCCATCCTTCTCCTCACCTGCTCATCCTGGGGTCCTGTGGCCCTCTCCCACCCCCACCCAGGTGCCTCTGAAGTCTGGGCTCCTCCATCACTGTCGGGGTGCACACTGCTTTGCTGGGGCTCTGAGCCTCCACTCACGGCTCTGGGCAGCGGCCAGCCCTGAGCAGCCTCTCTTCTCCAACATGACGCGGCTTTGACAAGATTGACCCTTCTGTCCCAGTTCTGCTGTCTGAAGGTGGAGCTAACTACTTCACACACTTAGGGACAATCTTCTTATCCCCAAGTGACTGGGTCCCTCCTCTCTCTGTTCTTATCTGCAGGGCTTCCTTATGTGCTAGAGCTATAATGGGCTGTGATCTCATCTCCTATACCTATTTTAAATTTTCAGGATGAGTTTTCTGATGGCAGACACGCCAGCTTGATTCTGGGCGTTCAGAGTGCCAAGTGCTTCCTTTATTTGATTTTCCTTCAGGTAACCTGTGCACTCTAATGTTCCCCTTGCTTAACTTCACTGTGAAAATCCATTTCTGCAAAGCACTTCGGCTTAATTCCCAGGTGGTCTCCTTTGTTGGAGTCTCTCTTTACATCAAAGTCCCCATTGTCACCCTCTGGGTGCTTGCTCAAAGGCCAGCAGACCACTCTGCCATCAGCAGGTCCCCAGGGAGGCTGAGCTGACCCCCAACCACAGGCCTTACTCCCAGATGCATAGCATGTTTTCTACCCACATCCCCTGCCTTCCTCATCTGATGCTTCTGCAAAAGCAGGTTGACCTCCCTGGAGATGAGTGTGCTGCCCCCACTACCCTAGGGTAGCCTCTGAAGTTGTCACAGTTCATCAAAGTGATTCCAAGATAACTTGGACCACTTCAATGACAGCCTCTCTGACTGTGAGCTGAGAACACTTACAGTGAAAGGCGGGGGGCTTGCTCTAGTGCTCTGAGGATGGTTTTAGCCTTGGTTAATGAGTTGGACTTGCTAGGTGTTTCTTGCTTGGCTCCAGATAAAGTGGCTGACTTCATGGAAGTACTAAGCTTTGCGATCACGCTAAGCTTGTCTTGGCTATCATGAAATCTTTAAACCCATGCAGACTTTGGCCTCCTGAAGCCAAGTTCAGCCTGTCCTGTAGGAGCCATCACAGCATACCTGCCATCCTCTGCAAAGGAAACCCACCGCAGCCTGGGCCTCATCCCTGGGTTCCAATGCCATGCCCAGGCCCTGGCCAGCATGGAAGTGTTGGGGTGCAGGAAGTGTTGGGGTGGTGGTCCACACTAAGGGCACCCACAGAGTGGCCCCTCTGTGGTTGTCCCTGCTGGGGCCACAGCAAGCTCCACAAAGCCCGGTGCATTATTCTGCTTGCTACCCAAGCAAAAGCCCAAAAACCAAGGCATAGCAGTGGGGTCTGGGGGAGGAGGTGGGGAGGGCAAGCTCAGTAAGGAAGACTTTTCTTCCCATCAAGGAACACAGATGATGAAATATTGGACTAGCGTAGAGTGGGAATGACCAGTATGAGTCTGGCTGTCCAACCCCAGCAGGTTCCCTCAAAATACTAAGAGGATCAAAGCCAAGCCAGGCATCCCTGCCCTGCACCTGGGTCCAAGGCACAGGCACCAAGGCTGGGGCCTCTGTGCTGAAGCACACGTCCTCATCCCCTGCTGCTGCCCCTGCCTCTCCAGCCGGATCGTCCCCTGACAGTCCCGCAGCCTGTCTCGCCTACAGAGGCCTACAGGGGCTTCATCCATGTTGGGGGGCACGGGTCCCAGAGTGACCAGGAAAGTGGCTAAGAGCACAGGACAGAAGCAGGGAGCATCTTCCCGACCATATTTGGGTTTTGTTTCCTTGGCTTGTTTTTGAGGAGAACTACTTCTCCTCACGACCTGTAGAAAGTGTAGTTTACAGACTGTGAATGACAGCATGGAGGACCACAGCTCTGAGAAATGAAAAACAGGACGCGTCGATGTACCACAGATCCTGACCAATGTCAGGCCACCTCCTGCACCCTGTCAACAGCTGGTTAGGCAAACCCCGGAAAGGGGAGCCACTCAGCATCCTGTCCCTGTAGCCTGGCTCACCAACGGTTGAGCACCACATAAAGGAAGCTTAGGGCTGGAGAGATGGCTCAGTGGTCTAAAGCACCTATTTGGAACAAGCTTGGAAAAGCCCAGGGACCGCGGTTCGATCCCCCAGCACCACATGCCCAGCCAGCCGCGCCCCCTGGTGGGCTGAGCTGGCCACACACACACACACACACACACACACACACACACACACACTAAATAAATGTAAAAAAAAAAAATTTAAAAAAAAAATAAATAAAAATATAAAGGAAGCTTAAAGTTTACATCCAGCTGTGTTTGCCTTCCTCCAGGCCATGGTGCTGTGCCCGTCAGCAGTTCCTTCCTTCTTCCTGGAAGGGCAGACGGCGGCTTGTCCACTCTCCTGCTGACAGCTGCGTGAGCCACTTCTGTGCTCCCCTTGAGGAAGCGAGTGGCTGTGAGCATTCTTATTTCCAGCTCCTGTGGATAGTGTGCTTGTTGCTCTTGGATAAATACCAGAGAGGGATGCTTTCAGCGAATATGGTTTCTGTTTAACTTAACTAAAAAGTGACAAAACTGTAATGATATTTTATACTCCTACAGTGGTGTTTTACTGCAATCTTTTAAAAATTTTGGTCCTTCCATATCTTTGCCGACATTGGGTGCTTTGTCTTTTTAATAGTACTCATGATAAGTGGTGTGCGATTGCATCCGTTAAGGTAAAATTTGGATTTCCTTAACTGACGCATAGAGGAAAGCATCTTTTCTTGTACTCATAGATTTTCCTTTGGAAATTTCTATTCCCATTCTCAGTTTTGCTGTTTGTCTTTTTTTGTTGAGATCCAACGGCTCACAAATTCTAGAGATAAACCTGGAATTAAAAATGCTTTCTCTTCCTCTCTGTGGATTACCTTTCTTTTTTGTAATCAGGCCATTTGAAAGTGTAGGGTTTTGATGCTTATGAAGTCTGTTTTGTTTCTGCTAATTGACTTTTGTCTTGATTAAGAAATCTTTTCTTATCTCAAGATTAAAATAACAAGATTCCCTTAAGCTTTCTTCAAAAAGGTGTAAAGTTCGTTTCCATTTAGGTCTACGATTCATTACGACTTGATTTTTCCCTACAGTGTGACGTAGGGCTTGGATTCATTTTTCTCCAGATGAATATCAACTTTTTCCAGTCTTTTTCTTAAACAGGCTCCCACTCCGCCACTGAATTCTGTGAACTCCTTCATGCAACATGAAATAATTACAAAGGAGCAGCTCTGGTTGCAGAAGCTAATGTGTCCTTCTGGTTTATTTATAGACCTTTTCACCAATGCAAAACCACCTCGATTGTTGCAGTTCTTCAATCTGTCTTAAAATTAGGTGGCACATACACTCACAGTCTGCTGCTTCTTTCAAAATCTCTTTTGCTACTGGAAGTACTTGGACTGTCCTGTAAATTGTAGAATCAACTTTTCGATTCCCCCAATTAAAATGATGAAAATTTTCCTGTCCTACTTCCTGAGACCCCATTTGGAAAACTGAACCCTCCACAATATTGAGATGGAAGTTATTCCTTACGCTCAGTTTCTTTCCATTTTACTATTATACCTTCCAGATTTTATTTATTCTTTCAGGTACTTACCCAACAGAGACAATGCAGTATTTGTTAATTTGCTATTCTTGTTTTGAAAATCTGTACCATATTTTTACTCTCTCTCTCTCTCTCTCACTCTCTCTCTCTCTCTCTTTCTCTCTCTCTCTCTCTGCTATTTTTTTTTTTGGTTTTTGTTTTTACTCTTTAAAATAAAATAAAACCAACATTTAAGAAAAGATAAAGGCTTTCAATTTAGAATTATGGTAAGAGCTGGGGACATAGCTCAGTGGTCTAAGGGCAGCCTGGCAAGTGCAGGGACCCAAGTTCGATCCCGAGTACTGCATTCAGTGCCGGCCCCAGAACCTTGGGTGCACTGTGCCAGCCCCAAAACTGTGCATAGTGGTGCATGCATTCAAGCCCAGTGCTGGAAAAACTGAGACAGGAAGATCACCATGAGTCTGCGCTGCATACTGAGAGCCTGGATCCAATAGATAGATAGATAGATAGATAGATAGATAGATAGATAGAAGTATGGTACATCTATTTTCCATGTATTGGGTTGTCTTTCATTTCTTGCAATAGTATTTTGTAGTTGTCAGGATAGAGGGCCTCAAAATACTTTTCTATATTTACTTTCAAGTATCTTTTAATGGTATTATAAGTTGTAGTGACTAATTTTATGTTACAGATTTTTATTTCCAAAATATGGCAACACATTTAAGTATTATGGGGTGACATCAAATTCCATGGCCAATCTTGTTTGCAATGTTGCCATCCATTTTTGGTAGTAGTGTCAAGTATGACTTCATAATCGTAGTAGGGAACAAGTCCCTCTTTATTGAATTTTGACAACACCTCTTTAAGAATAGTATTAACTAGCCCCCCCAAATTCAAAGACCCAGTCCAAAAATGGGCATCTGAGATGAATATAAACTTTTTAGAAGAAGAAATACAAATAGCAAGTAAATATATGAAAAAATGTTCAACATCCTTGGTCATTCAAGAAATGCAAATTGAAACAACACAGAGATTCCATCTCACCCCAGAATAAAAGGGCTAGTATCAAGAAATCAGCCAATAACAAATGCTAGAGGGCCTGTGGGGAAAAAGGAGCGCTTCTCACTGTTGGTGGGACTGCAGACCGGAACAACCACTATGGAAATCAGTATGGAGATGCCTTAAAAACCAGGGATTGGAGATCCAATTCAAGCCAGCTATTCCTCTCCTGGGTATTTTTCAAGAACTGAAAACACCATACCACAGTGATATATGTGCACCCATGTTCAGAGCAGCGCGATTTGTCATAGCCAAACCCTGGAAACAGCCCAGACGCCCATCAAGTGAGGAATGGATAAGACGATGAGCTATCAGGTATACAACAGGATAAATTTTATAGGTAAATGGATGCAACTTGAGACCGTGCTCTTGAGGGAAATAAATCAGAGCCCCAGGTGCAAACATTGTATTGTCTCCTTAGTACGAGAACCTGAAAGAGAAAATGCAATCTGAAGGGTACAATAGATACTGGGAAGAAGGGATGTACTTATTTAGAAGGAAAGAGTTATTGAGTTGAGAAGGACAGGAGAGGGTGTGGGGGAAAGAGATTTATCTATGTACATAAGCAGGATGGTTTGGACACCTGTACTGTGGATTTCTGCTGTCTATGGCAAGGAGCAGATGATATTTAATTTGTTTTGTTTCCTTTTTCCAATTGTTTGTACTTTTTCTCTTCTTAATTTCTTTTTTTTATTTCTTCTTCCAATTTTGCCTGGATGTATCTGGTAATATGAATAACTGGTTGGAAAACAGCACTATGCATTGCAACAAATACTGTGAAATTCAGATTACTTTCTTAAGTGAAATTCTGCATCACGTACAATTTTTTCTGTTTTAATGCTATTTTGTACTCTTTTTAAAAAATAAAAAAAATTAAAAGAATAGTATTAACTTTTTTTCGGTGGTGAAGATCAGATACTGGACCTGACACCTTCCAGGCAAGCACTCTACCATCCAGCTACATCCTCAGCCCTGAGAATCATCTTACTTCTTCCTTACATGATTAACACCATTTATCAATGAAGCCACCCAGACCATAAATTTTTGATTTATTTGCTTAATAAAGGTATATGTGCCTATTGCTTGCTCTCCTCTTAGTTTTGCTAATTAATGTTTTTCAAGCAGTCTGCCCACCTTATCTAAAATGTCCATTTTACTGTCATACCATTAGTCACAATATTGCCTTATTAATGTCTCTAAAGTTCTAGTGATTTATTCTTTTGTGTGTAACTAATATTGGTAATTTGAACTTTTATCTCATTAGTCTTCCTAGGGATTTATAAATGTTATTACTTCTGTGAAGAAATCAACTTTTGAGGCTGGGGAGATAGCTCAGCAGTCTAAGCACCTGCCTGGTGAGTGAAAGGAGCTGAGCTCAACCCCTGGTACCACATGCCATGCTGGCCCTGCCCCGGGGCACACCATGCCAGCCCCAAAACAGGGTATGGTGGCACAGGTCTATAATCCCAACACTGGGGAGGCTGAGACAGGAGGATCACTATGAAGCTGAACTGTATAGTGAGACCCTTTACCAAATAAATAAATAATTTTTATGTAGGAAAATTATACAGGAGTAGGAATTTCTACCGACTTCTGGGAACCCCCAGACCCAGTCCTAGCCCAGG
>NW_004524652.1:4684748-4698474 GCF_000260255.1 Octodon degus
AATTAACCACTAAGAAGAATATATGCAGTGTATTATTTGTTGAAAAATAAAAAAGTTTCCAAGCAAAAAAAAAAGAAAAAAAGAAAAAAAAGAAAATTATACATATACATAAATAATTTGAAATACTACATATACATATATAATATTATATATACATATGTACATATATAATACATATATATACATATATATATGTGTATACATTTTCAAATTACTGTTGGGATAAGTTAGGAGAATTAGCAGAAATAATCAAATAATCTAATTAGTGAACAAGAAACATTGAGAGAGTTTATGGAATCCAAAGCAGACGAAGAACATAGGGGAAAAGAATGTATCGAAATAAGCACAGCCTCAGAAACGTGTAGCAGCACAGGAAGAAAAGAATGAAACGAATTAAAAAAGAACAACTGTTAAAAACCCCCCAAATTTCATAGAAACACGAATCTGTCCACCCAAGGGCTTCAACACTCTCTGTGTGGGACAGATGTAGAAATCCACTGCCACACATAGCAGCAAAAAAAAAAAAAAAAAAACCTGAAGGAGAACACCTTGGTGGCAAGAGCAGCCACCCGCCACGACAAGGGGCCACAGTACAAGCCGTAGCTAGGCCGGAAGGGAACAGGCAGCCATATTCAGTGATGAGAATCACAGCTGCCGGACAAATATCTAATTTCTGGGGGGAAAATATCTTTCAGAAAGACTCACTGAACACAGATATGTCTGCGAGGCTCCCTTGCTGGTCGACTTCCCTATAGCAAGCGCCAAAGGACGCTCACTGAGGGTGAAGGCGGTGACCCCCGAGAGAGGAACTGCATCCCACGCACAGGACCCACCTTGGTAAAGGTAACTGCGCAATCACAAAACGTGGGCTCACGCATAGCCCGTCCTCACTCCTAACTCATTTGAACAGTAACCGCATACACCCGCACACATTGGCCGTGCTGTACATGTAACATATTTAATGCCACACGTCTGAAAGTGACGGCAGCAGCTCGACAGCTCAGGCCCACAGTGCGCTGTGGCGCCGTGCTGGGGTCTGCTCTGTGGGCCGTGCAGGCCAGATTCGAGTCTAGCCCACCACGGGGACTCACCTGCGCTCACCTTGCTCCTCCCCAGCAGCAAGGGTCTCAGACACGCAGCCTTCTTCAGTTCTTCTCCCCCTGCTCGTGGGAAGGACAAGCGAAGCACGGGACACACGCGTGCATCCCAGGCCTTCCCTAGTCATAGCTACTGCCCTGTGCAGGCAGGGAGGGGGCTGCTGTGAAGACCTCTCTTGTCTAGAGTCATGCAGTTACCCTGGTTGAAAGGAAGCGTAGACGCCTAACTGCAGCACCCAGCCGGGGATGCGGATGTTGGCTCCTGGATGCCACAGCTGCCTGAGACAGCCAAGCCGACACTCTTGGGAGGATATTTTCTAGCTGAACCTGAGCAGAGTTCATCAGCCGTGACCTACTACCCAAGCAACAGAGTGCGGCGTGCTGGGAGCGCCGCTCCTGGAGGTGCGGAGCAGAGCCGGGGACTCAATTCTGAAGACATCTCAGCCGCTCTGGGGTTCCGCGCAGCACACCCAAGACTGCGACCCTGAGCTGCAATGGCCGGTGTCCAAATGAGCTGTCCTGCCGCCCGGACTTTGTAACTAGGAATGACTTCCCCCGACTGGCAGGGGCGCACTGGAATAAACACTTTCTCTCACTGAAATTCAGCTCTGGAAAATCTAAGGACAAACGGGCCATTCTCAGCCTTCTCCAAGAAGTGGGCGTGCCTGACTCGGCGACAGACGTGTGGCCGTGCTGGTTTCCATTCCAGATCGGCCGCAAGGCCTGGATTCTACTGGACGTGCTTCCAGAGCACTCCTGGGCTCTCAAGAGGGAGGCTGAAAAAAAAAGGGGAGGGGGCGGGGAGATGGCTCAGTAGGATAAGCGCTTGACCGGCAAACGCAAGGATCTGAGTTCAATCCCCGGTTCCGCAAAAAAAAAAAAAAAAAGAGGGAGGCTGCTGCCCTTATAGTCTGGTCTTAGCACCGGAGTTAGCCACTCTTCTCTCCAATCCTCTACCATCACAAGGAATCATCCAACATGCTTTATTTCTTCATTTTTCAAAACTGTTTGGAAGTATCTTTACAGATGTAACTGTGGGCCACGTACAGCGTGTCACGCCGAAAGCCGTGGGCAGTGTCATGAAGTAGCTACATTTTACAAACGAAAAAGTGTTTAAAAGCGCAGTAGCAGGACAGCGTGCTCTGTTTGTCATGTCTGGCATTCACCAGGGAATGAGAATCCAGCTGAGAAAAGGGAAGCGTGAGGGGTGACACCTTCTTTTTTCCCTCCAAATTCCAAACATTTGCTCCTACTATTTGCTGTCTTGAAGCCACGTGAAAGTGCGCAACCAGCCGGCTGCGTGGGTTTGGGGCTTGCTCCGTTCTGCCACCGAGAGCCAGTCCCCCTGCAGAGACGAATCCGAGGCTGGACCGGCAGCTGGGACATGTGGAGGCTCTGATAACATCGTGCTCCTTAGACACACTGTAGTGACGCAGTGTTGCGTAAGCTGTCGGTGACAAAAGCACAGGACAGCCCTTAAGGTCACAGATCTGCTGCATGTGGGTGTGACTGTGTCTCCTACTATTTTACAGTGCTTCTTTGACCCCAGGTTGGATCCCTTCTTAATTTCATTCTCTACTCGTGGCTCCTGCCTTCCATAGTGTCGGCAGTGGCTTAAATGCACACCGATGTGCAACGCTAACATCCTCGCTGCAGGCCTCTGACAAGGCTTCGACAGAGTGGAAAGAGTCCTGGCCCTGGGATGAGAAGAAGCACCGAGGTCCCTCACCCGGTGGCCTGGCGCAGGGGCAGGTGCTGAAGGGCCACTCTAGAGCAGCTGTGACCGTAGCGGGTGCCCTTGTGTGCACAGGTGCCCTTGGGGAGGCTGGCAGGGGCAGACGAGAACAAGGAAACGGGGTGGAGCGAAGCCGGAGACCTGTTGTCCTCCCCGCAAGGCTCACGAGAATGGAACACGTCTTCACCGAGTGGCACACACGTGTCAAACGGAGCCCCTAAGGAGAGTAGTGGGAGCCGGCGTCTATAGACGGGAAGGCATGTGCGGGGTTGTGTTGCTGCCGCCTTCAGTGAGCAGGATTCCTGCAGAGGACAATTTGCACCCTAAACTTACAGTGGCAAACAGTAAGTGCTGTGTGCCCTTTTGACCAAAGCAAGCATGAACACAGCCATCAGATCTGTAGTGACTTAGGCCGCACTCCAGAGGGGCAGCAGGCCCCCACATCTGCAGACTCAGCAGCCACAGATCAAAAGGAACCAAGAAGATGGCGCTGAATGGGCAGAGACTTTGTGCTTGTAATTACCCTCTAAACCACACAACGTCACAACTATTTCTACGGCACTTGTAATTATGTCAGATACTAGAAGGCATCCCAGGGTGGCCGCATAGGCAAGGGGGATACGTGTAGCTTACCTGCAAATACTATGCCCTTTTGTATAAGAGCCTTGATAATCCTCGGGTTTTGGTAAGTTTGGGGGGCTGAAAGCAAGCTCCCAGACATACTAGAGGATGACCACAGTATTTCCAGTGGATAGAAAAGTCGGAGTTGCACAGACCCCAAATGCCAAGGTGGCATCCCTCTGTTTGCGCAGCGCCTTATTTCATGGGCCCCATAGGTGTATAAAAAGGTGATCTGTCTGTTCTGGCCACATCCAAAAGATTTCAGTCCTTAACGCTTCACGGCAGTGCCTGCCCTGGCCAGCTGACCAGGAGGCGCAATTAAACGCAACAACTGTGAAGACTTGTCATGGAACAGAAGATGGTCCAGCGGTTGGTAAATGTTATTGTTTCCTTGAGCGGGGAAGGTAATTTCCCAGATGGCCTTGCAGCCTGGTCTCCCGTCTGGCGCTTGCCAGGGCCCTGCTTGGGCCACAGCACAGCCTGGCAGCACGGCAGCCCAGGTTGGGGCATGTCTGCACTTGTCTCTTTAGAAATTTCTGAAAGCAAACACCAAAACCACTCTCTAACCTATTGAAATTCTACAAAGCCATAAAGGGACTAACAGGCATCAAACAGGCATCAAAAACTTCTATTTATTTTTGCTTTCATTTTCAAAATAAATTTTTTTTTAAATTTCAGCGCCTAAAAAAGAAGGAAATGCAGGTGTTGCGTTGTTCACTCATACACAAAAATCTAAACACAAGCTCTATCCTACTGCAAGTCTCATTTCCAAGTTCTTTTTTCCCTTCAATTTGTGGCACAGGTTTTATCAAGCCATACACATATCCTGAGATCGAGGACAAACAGCAGGGTCACATGGCTCGGTCCTGCGTGCCGAAGCAAAAGAAGAAAGGGTTCAGTGGGAAGCAAGTGCCCACACTTCTGGTGGGGTGGGGCTGCACACCTGGACAGCTTTTTGGCTCATTAGTGATAATTTAAAAGTAAGCCAAGCTGTTATTCCCCAGCCTGCAAGGCCTGGAGAAAGACCAGGTGTGGTGTGGACATTCCTATGGCGTGGGGAGGTGTTGCCAGGAGATGCTCAATACATCCCAAAAGCACGGGCTGGCATTTGCTACGACACCACAGATGCTGCCGGCAGTGCTGTGAAAATGCACTCACACCAACCAAGAGTCCCCAAGGACCTAGCCAGTGCCGGCACCAGTGTCTCAGCAGTATCCTGAAGCACAGACCCCATTGTCTAGAATTCTGTTTCTGTGCCTCGCGCTTGCTTGTCTGGGTCCGCAGCGCCCTGAATCCGTGGCTCCATGCAGAATCCCTGCCACGTAGACATGGAGCCAAGCCACGGGGTACCAGGGGACAAAGGCTGAAGACAGCTGGTGCATGAGGAACGTGTTTCAGGAGCGAGCCCCGAGAGGTGGGCAGACCCACGGATGCGCTTTCAGGACATGCTGGGCCCGTCAGCAGAACCAGTGGGGAGGCATCAACAGGAAAATTTTCAACATTAGGAACAGTTTTCTTTCAGTGTGCATGTATTGCTGTACCGAGGAGGTTAAAATCTTTGGCTGAAATGCAAGGAAAATATATATACGTAAACCAGTCAAACAGATGCCGGAACTAAGCTAGAAATATGTGGATAAAAAAACTGAAACCAAGTGAAGGATATTTAAATGTTTATTTTCATGTTAAAAATGATGAATTACCCTGTGGTGAGAATATACTTTTATGCTGGAAAATGAAGTCACTTTATTTCTGAAAGATTTCCAGGGGGGAAAGGAAAAATCCGAAAGTAATGAAGGGTAAGATCAAAGTGTTCTGACAAATTCCACCAACAATCCCAACACGAGCCGTGGACTGTCCAGAGCGGAACTCCTAGTTTCACGGTGTCAGGTTCAATGGTTTTTCCCACTATCAGTTTAGATATTTTTGAGCTGGTTGTCTGTACATTTAAAAGCTACAGTTTTGCATGCTTTTGTGTTAAAGGGTTTTTATTCCAATACAACTCTCAGAGTTTCATGTACTGCCTATATTACATACAAAAATAGCTGCTCCCATATTTCAGCGTAACTTTTCCACCACCCATTCTGTCCCTTTACAAAACAGGTGATCAGCGTTACATTACACGTGTACCATGTTTATTGGAGGAAGGGTTACTGAGTTTACAGAGATGTTTTCGATGGTGTCATTTACAGAGAACAGAACAGAGAACTGAGACCATGTTTCAGGGGATTAGAGCAGAATCCCCACTGGTGCCAATGACATGTACAATCCAGAGGAAACCTTCCGCGGTTGCTGCGGCCAGACTAGAAGTAGCTCTTCTCTGAGGAACACAATGTTTACTGTGTTTTCAACAACCCAACTTTGGAGAGACCCCTTTCTTTAAAAAGGAAACAAGAAGGCTGATCAAAATGAACAAAGATGTGTGTATCTTAAAACTTAAAATTAGCAAGGTACAAATTAGTCTACAGATATGGCCGTGGACAAAACTCAACCCCTGTATTCACTCTCTTCATATTTATGAATAGAAATTCCCTGCTTAGGCATGAAGGATCATTACTGTGTGGAATCTGGTACCCTGGCCAGCATGCATGTGGCAACTCTTAGGTGGCTGGTGATGCTCTCCGTCGGCACCCAGAGTATTCTGCAGTGTGACAGATGTTGTTCTTGCAAAGAAAACTGCTATAGTCTTTTCTTCATACTGTCAAACAAAACATACACCTGTGTGGTTAAGCAATTCTAGGGTGTGGCAGCTGCTGCTTGGTCCCTGTGCTCTGGCCCCGAAAACAACACAGTGGCCACGTGCCTCCAACTGTTCCAGGTCACATGACCAGCATCTCCTGTCTCTGCCTTCCCACATGCCCACAGGGTTCCTGCCTGGTGCCTCTGGAACAGTTTCCTCTCTCCTTCCTCTGAGCATGCAAATCTTGTGGGGAAGGAAAGAACTCAACAGCCTGTTTGGTTCTGGTTATTTATGAGACCATGATTTGGATATTTCTGCTGTAAGAATATAGAGAAGCAAAAAAAAAAAAAAGAAAAAGAAAAGAACCTACTGAATCCAGGCAAATCACATGCTCTCTGGGAAACTGGATTTCCAGGCTTACTGTCTTATATTCTTCCATTTTTGGTTTAGATATTTTTGAGTATAGTGCTTAATAACTGTACCTGACTAGCTAAAATACACGGTGATATAAGCCATGGTTTATGATCTCAAGCGATACCTACAGAACAAAATGCATCTCGGAGACTCTCTTACGCTGGCTGAATAATGTCCATGCCAAGCTGAGAACAATAACAGCCACTCTTAATTCCCACTAAATCCTTAGTACTCACACACACACATACACACACACACATACACACGACTATATGCATGGCGTGTGTGCCTACATATGATGGTTGTATGATGAGAAGACTTTCCATTTGACTTTTGTCTTGAGCTGACTTGAATTCTAACACCAACACAGGTACAGAGGCTGGTTCCTGGGCTGAGTCCGCGGAGGCCGTGAGGACATTTTCAGGACCACGGCCAGTTCCCAGCACCGAGGGCACGCGCCTCCTCTCCTTGACACTCCCCCCTCTTCAGTCTCTCCCCTCAGAGCACATTCTCCAGTGTGTGTGCTGCTGAATATTACCCCACACACACGTGGTGATTTCCTCCTAAGCCACACCCTGTGACCTGGAATGTAGTCAGCTGTGAGTGTGAGGCCCCACACCAGTGAAGCTCCTCACACTGGGGACCGAGCCCCATGATCTCCTTAGCTTGATGGCCAAAGGGAGACCGATGTGAAAGCCTCATTGGAGGAGCTGGACTCATCTGGAGAGCAGTACAACAGTTAGTGCATGAACTTGTCTTCAGCCAGCCTCGAGCCAGCTCCCCGGCAATCTCTTCAAAAGCTGCTGGCTAATTGGGGGGGGGGGCTTTCCTAGGAGGTGCCAGATCTCTGGTTGCAAAGGTCTGGGCTGCTAATGCCTGGATGCCCTGGCTCCACTCTCCAGTCAAGCTGAAGTTCCCAGGAAACCCGCCAGCTTTGGTCCCTAAGTGTCACTTAAAGCAACTGCAGAACCAACAGAACACCAGCTTCCGGCCTCAGAGGGATCAGGCCCAGGTCCCCTGCAATGCCACCCTCTCTGCAAACACACTGCAGTGCATGACACAGGATGGGCTTTTTGTCGACCACTTCATAGCTGAAAGGTTGACTGTCATGTTCCTACCCATGGGAATCTGAAATAAGAGAACAAGACCAGCTCTCCTCTGAATAGCTTGGTCACCCACCTTTTGGAGCCAGGGCCCCAACACAGGTGACCTCACGCATGTCCTTCTTATGCTGGGCCTTTAGAATTCCAATTTTCACTGGTGCAAATGGCTTGGTTAACTCCTGCTGGGCCACGGCAGCTCGATCCTTTCCACCCACATCACCTTAAGTAAAACTCGCATTTTGCTTCTTTTAAAATCTTGCTCTGTCTGAGACCATTCACAGTGTTTTTCCATAACTTTTTTACTTTAGGTTGATGCAGGAATCATTTTTACTCTCTGATCACTTTGATTTTTCCACAGCTGTGGCTTGTGCACTAGGCCAGCTTCTTAGGCTGTGGGGTGGTCATTTTTATGAATCCAGGGAGAACCTACTGCTTGTCCCCTCCAATGCATACTTGCAAACATTGAATTCTGCCAGCGTCATTACTGAAATTTGTTTTTATTGGTCATCGTATGGATGAACTCCTATATATTGCTAACTTTAAACACCATTAAAACTTTTTTGTGTGTGTTCAGGCAAAATGAGAAGTTCAGTCTGAGGCTAGTTCCTAGACAACTTCCCTTCCGTGTCCGATCAATTCCACTTGGAGATGTCAGCTTGGATAACATATTGTATGGGCCAAAGAGAGCATGTCTACAAACACAGCTATGTTGGGGGTCCCCTACCCACAGAAAGACACCCCAGGAGCCCCCCAGAATTTGCAACAAGCAGATGACAAGAACAAATGTTTGTGATTCACAACTTTTCTCCAAATGTTTTAAGCTTCACACGTAAGACTAAAGAAACGGCCCTCCCTCGCTGGGTAGTAACATTTGAAGTAAAGCCCCACCCCAGTCTTATTCGGAAAAGCTGCATGGCAAAAAGAAGGAAGAGCAGAGTGAGAATGAACTTCTTAGACAGGGCCTTTCAGGGCACAGGAAGCTGGACAAGCTGAGGTCCTGCAGGGGACCAGGAAGTGACAGGACAAGGCGAGTCCCAGGGCATGAAACACAAATGTCAATCAAATAGACATCAGAGAAAACACTGCGGTGTCTGTGTTTCACAAAAGAAATCTAGAGGACAAAGGAACATGTGTGGGTGCAAATGTATATAAAAAATAATAAGCAGCACTCCCAACAAGCAAGGAAGCCACATTCAGTCATCTCTCACACGTGTCTAAACTCAGGCCAAGGGCTCTAAGTGTCCACTGTGCTTTAAAAGGTCTAAGAATAGAAAAGTCACCACCCAAAGCCTTCTGAGTTACACACCACACGGCCATTTCCCAGGACATGACTAGCAATGTCTGTGGGGTCGGCTTTATTGTACTTGCACCAAGCTCGGACCAGGCAAGAGATACACTATCGTCTTAGAATTTCTCCAGGCCCTGCGGGTGGCTGCTGGAGAGGCATTTCCTGGTTAACCCCGGCAGCCAAGCTCCCAGGCCCCTGAAGCCTGCTTAGGCAGAGGCCCGCCGGACGTCCACTAAGGAAACTGGGCTAGGTCATCTCTATTGCTGATCAGATTCACTGCTCCACCATCCTGAAAACAGAAGGCATAAAGGTGAATACAAACATAAAAAAGGAGCTCACATCTGGTCCTGCAGTCTTTCCATGTAGTCCCTAAAGTCCTGCGAGTCCCCCAGCCCCATGTCCTGGCAGACCCACTTGATGTTGTCATCGCTGTCAAGCAGGATGGAGTTGGTGTACGGGCCGCCGTCCTCGGGGAGGATGGTGGTGTAGGAAGTGAACTTGACTCGCTTCCGCTTTGGGCCCGAAGAACTTATAGGCTCGCTTGGCATCTCCTTCTCGTAGACATAGTCAGAAGGTCTGAGCAGCTGGCTGTGGAAGGGCTTCTGGGAACCTCCGTTCAGCAGGAAGTTCCTCTCCTCGAACTGCAGCCCCCTGTCTATCACGGTGGTGCACTCCTCAGAGGGCAGCGTCATGTCCACCGGGTTCTCCAAGAGCTCCACCTCGTTGCCCAGCCAGACCCAGTCGTGGGAGTGCGGGATGTTGCCCTGCTCGCTCACCGCGAACCTTTTGTGTCTGTACTTCCAAGCGAATGCCACGCAGTTGATGAGGAAGACCAGGATGGCCAGGCAGAAGACGCAGAGCAGGGCGTACATGCCGATCTCCAGGTCCGTGAGGCCCCTAGAGGTCATCGCAAGGTCACTAGGGTTGTTGGCTTCCGGCGACTTCCCTTGCGTGGGGAAGCTCGTGAAGGCGTCCGCACCGCCACTTTTGAGCACCTTCTCATTCTTTCCCCCCATGGGAGGCTGCAGGGCTGTGCTTTTGTTGGTCCTTTCCTCCTGCCCGGCGGAGGCGCCATGTTGGAACCGCTCCTGCACGGCTCGCTCCTGGTTTCCTTCCCGCTCTATGGAATTGCTGAAGTGCTTTTTGTATTCCCGGTTTATGCCCTCGATATCGTTGCTGCCTCCTTGGTGCCCAGCAATGCCCGGCTCAAACTTGACCTTGATGTTTCCCTTACCCACGGCAAGAACGCTCTTCCGCTTGGTCTTCTGACAGGGCTCACTGATGGTCATCTCCAGCTTAATCAGGGGCCCTTGTCCTTCCCCCTCTGCAGCCACCACCGGCCACTGGGACTGCAGGTCCAGTGGGACGGACACCACCATCTCATCCAGCGATGACACAGTTATGGAAAAATCCTTGGGGTCATAAATGTCCAACGGTGTCACCGAGCCGTCACTGAACAAAAGCCAAGAACTAGCTATTGCTTCCTAAGGAAAACAAACCAAAGCGTAACGTTACAATCCAGTTCCTTCAAATTTACCAACAGAAATACGAGTTCCTATGTCAGTTATATAAACATACAGAGGAAAACAAACTATGCCTTCTAGCCTCCAGCGGCTCCTGTTATCCCTTGAGCTGGCATCAATAAAGGGCTGCAGCCTAACTGGTGAGAGGAACGCACAGCAAGCTGTAATGAGTGCGTCAAAGTGCAAGTTACTTTATCACATTCCGCACTGCAGAGCTTGACTTGGGCCCTTCGAAAAGCACTTGGAAAGATCAGGAAGCTGAGCTGAGTCAAGCCCAGGTGCAGCGAGTCAGGCCACTGCTCGGGACAATATCACTTTGCATGTTCTTTACGAGGAAGCAAAACACTAGCATGGGAAGATTCTTGGCCAGGGACGCACTGCGAGACTGACTGGCCAGAACGGCTCAGGGCCCCCGTGTCTTTAGACATGATTTGTAGTATTTTCAAGATGGAGGAGAGTTGTAAGGTTGACAATAGTTACACTAGACAACCGTAATTTGGGGCCTCTTAGCCATGCCTGTTCAAGGAGCTGAAATGGAATCTCTAGGCATCAAAAATCTCCTGTTTCCTTGGCAAGGGCGGACACACGGTCTTTTGCTCACAGCCCGGCAGCAGACTGTGCCTAGCGCACCATGGCCCTCTGGAAAGCAAATGGCAAAGGGGATGTCCCCGAGGCTCTGCATGATTCTCAGAGGCAGGGAGGCAGCACTGGGAGGCAGAAGAACTCAGAGCCAGCAGTTCTCGAGAGCGCATTCCTGGCCTGCTCGCCAGGCGCCATCACCGAGAAAGGCGGTCACTTCACGGACCAGGGTACAGGGCCTTGGGGGTTCTCACCTGCCGCGGGGCTTGAAGGACATCCTCGGCAGCCACCGTGGAGACGATGGCCCTCTTGTCTGCTCTGTGAGACTGCAGAGAGAGAGACAGGCCAGCCACCAACTGCACGCCCAGCTCAGTGATGGTGACCCGGTCATCCAGGACAATCACTGTCTTCTCAGCCAGGATGGAGTCCGAGAGCGGCGAGAGGACCTAGGGAGAAGATGCCAAAGCTCAGCCTCCACCCAGCACTCCTGAGCCCCTGAGCCGCCAGGCCTCTGAAGGCACAGACTCTAGGATGGGCACCAGAAAGACGCCCTGCCCTCATCCCTGCATTGACAACATGAGAAGAAAGCAGCGTCACACACACTATGTCCTCGGGCCCAGCTGGCTCTCAAACAGAGTGACCACTTGGACTCACACAGCTGTGCTCAAAGCAATCAAAACTGCTCAGAGAGGCAGAGAGCTCTGCCCTGGCCAAGGATGCAGGAGGTGTCAGAGAGGGGCAGAGTGTCCAAGGGACCCCACCCCCTTGCTGATGGTGGGGTGGGGGCTCTCCCAGCAGAGTGACTAGGGCGACAGCAAGGAGGAGGAGGATGTCAGTGCTGCACACACTGGAGAGCCAAGCGAGGCCAAGAGCCTGCGCCAGTTTGGAAGCCTACTACTTCTCCTAACTCCCAGACGGGGGGCTTTCTAGGCAACACCTGCGGGACCAGAGCATAGAACCCTGCCGAGCCCCAGCCCCCTCCCAGCCTCCCGACTTACATAACAAGGCTCCTAAGTCACTGCTGCCGTAAGCTGCTATGATACTGTGTTACACAGAGATAGGAACAGACGCAGAACATAGCGCCTCTAACCCAACTTGGCCAACACCTGAAATAGGGACCAGTAAGCAGCCACACTATAAGCTCATACCAAGAAAACACTTGGGGCTGGCCAAATAGCTCAGTGGATTAAAGCACCTGCAAGCAGGCGCAGGGGCCTGCGTGCCAGCCCTGCCCCCGGGGCGCACTGAGATGGCAACTGAGACTGGGCGTGGGGGCGCGGGCCTGTGATCCCAGCTCTCGGGAGGCTGTAAACAGGAAGATCACTACGAGTCCGATCTAGCAGTGAGACCCTGAACACCCTGGAGACCCTTCCCTAAAATACAAAAAAAAGAAAGAAAGAAAGAAAGAAAGAAAGAAAGAAAGAAAGAAAGAAGAAAAAAAGAAAGAAAACAAAATATTGTATCATGTTCCCGCATACGATCAGCTGAAAATTGTTTTACTCTTACTAAGGTAGGGAGCTTATAACTATGGGTCCTTTATTTACAGCAAATATATGCCTTTGAAAACTCTCTCTGTCTACTGCTGGAATACAGCTAATGAGTCAACTTCAAGTGCTACCAACATAGAAAGTAGCTAAAGGGTGATACTACACAGCTCTGAGGAAAACCAGCCTTCAGAGGCGTGAAGCTCTCCTGTCAGTCATACGCTACACCAACGTGAAGGAGCAGGGGCTCAGTGGGGTGGGGGGCAAGTCCCAGCCAGCCTGGGGAACCTAGTGAGACCCTGTCTCAGAAGCAAATTTCAGAAAGGGCTGAGGTTGCTGCTCAGGGGAGAGCGCCAGCCTGGCATGTTATCATCCCCGGCGAGCCAAACAGAGCGCGTTCTAAGAGGTACAATATTAAATGGAAGGCTTCCTTGTGTTTTCTTTAGCTTTGCCTGGTAAAAAGAGGTTCGGTAATTCCTTCAACGCTAAAATGCCAAAAATGATCTTTTCACTGACTACTCGACTGCTTCTTGTGATTCCCTAACACATACACACCCTCCATCCAGGTGCGCTCACACACTCCCACGGGTGGGCATGCACGCTCTTGCCTGTGGACACATCCCTGTGTGACCCCAGATACCTGGCTACCCATCAGTACCGACAAGCGGGGCCGAGCGGGCCAGCCGTACCTGGACAGTGGTTATTCCTGGCTCCCGGCCGGCCAGCGTCCTGCCACCCTGTAACTCGGCGATCTTCGGTTCCTCCACTTTCATGAACTCAGTGACCAGGTCAGTGATGTCAAACTGCCAGTCGGGGCCCAGCATGTAGGTCAGCTGGCCCACATCCGGGGCCTCGGCCACGAACTGGGTGAGGACGCGCACCAGCGCATGCTGGTACTGCAGGGAGCAGCCCCGGCCCTTCTTCTCCTCGTCCTCCTCATCTTCGCTCTCCCGGGTGGGTCTGGTGTACAAAGACCAAAGCAGAGTGAGTTTCCTGTGGCCAAGGGCAGCCTGGGCCCTGCTGTTGAGCTTCTCCGTGAGGAAATACAAGGAAAGGAAATGGTTTTCTCTGCCCACAACTCCTCCACTCAGCAGACACTGGTGGTCACCGGGGTCTCCACGGTGGCCTTGCGCCTGAGACACACACAGCCAGTGCAGCCTGACCTCCCCAGAGCAGGGGGAGATTCGGACCCTGGGCAAAGGCAG
>NW_004524652.1:4699417-4707700 GCF_000260255.1 Octodon degus
ACCATTCTCCTCTGCCAGCCCCTCTGCCATGTCACCCTGTCTTGGAAAGAGATGGATTTGGCCTGAACTCCACAAACTGTGAGCCAAAATACACTCACCCTTTAACTTGTGGGTGTCAAGTATTTTGTCTCGGCAATAAGAAAGCAATTAAGACAGGTGCGAAGGCTCCTGGAAGACCGCCCTCTGTGTGTGTTCCCGCGCATTCTAAGGTCCACTGCGACTGTGTGGTCCCAACAGCTGCCACTACAGATGTGTGTGTGGCTCCATGCACCTTCTGAAACCTGTCTTCCTTCCCGTTTTGCATTCCACCTCCCTTTCGGAGCAGAAAATTGTACACAAATGTCTCAGCAGCACTGTAACAAAATGTGTTGCCTAAAGCCAGGAGCAAACTCCTTTGCGGCATTAAGATGTGCAGTTAAGACAGTTAACTTCAGGTGGTGGAGGAGACAGCATTAAAAAATACTGCAGGGCACCCGGGAAAGGCACCTCCTTTCTATGTCTCAGTCTTTCAGCCTGCATCCCAGGGACGAGCTCTGTAAGGAGGCAGAGTGTGCCGACACTTGGCAGTCTCCATTAGTTAATAAAGATGAACATGGAAACAACAGTGCCTACTCAGAATTTAATAACGTTGTCTTGTTGCCTTTATATTAATTTTAGACTAAGTCTATTTTATAATAAGTGCTGCTACATATGCATTTGTAGTACCGTGAAGTTCCCTTTAATTAAATGGGTAAGATTGAAAGAAGATTGTAAAGCATATTTCATGTTTCATTTGAAAGTGGCCGTTCAGGGAAGTTGTCTGTGAATATGGGAAATTTTAGCACTGTGCTACCAAAACAAAACAGTTCTGTCAATTTAGGACAGACGCTGTCCAGTATGGTTTTTTTTTTTTTTAACTTTTAATTTTCAAGTAATTGCAAATTCACTCAAAAAAAAAAAAAAAAAAAAAAAGTACAGGGGAAAGCAGTGGAGGGAGATCCACGGCACCCAGCGTAAGTATCTCAGTAGCTACAGGACTGTATCAGTGCTCTGAGAAATCAGCACTGGTACCCAGAATTCTTTTGGATTTTACCACTTTTCCAAGCACTTGCGTGTGCAAGCATGCACATGAGTTTATACCCGTGCACGCACAGCTTACAGGGACCCCAGGACAGCGAAGTTTTACCACTTCCCACGTAGGCCTTTAGCTCCACTTAGCTTCTGTGCCTTCTCTACTTTAAGAAAAGTAACTAATGACTTCCGCTCTGTACTTTAATGTCCTGTTGGATGACGATTTTCTCCAGCATCCAACTATGATTTAAGAAATTCATTGGGAAGGCGCTCATCATGAATTCAAGCAGGGATCCTGTGCACTCTGACACTATGTCTACCCATCCGCTGAGTGTCTTCCCTTTCTGAAGTCCTGCGTCTCTTTCTGTTATCACTTTCTCCTTAAGAAGGACTGTGAGCCACTCTCGCAGGGCGGCCCTCCTGGAAACAGTTCCTTTCAGTTTGTCTTCACAGGTGAGTATCTTTGTTTCCTGTCATTTGTGAAGAATCCTGCCAGACACAGACCAGAGGCTGACAGTTCTTTTCCCTCTGCACTTGAGCAGTGTGCTCTATTCTGTGGGCCTCGTGGGTTCAGGTGAGTAATTCACCCTCCTTCCCATTCCTATATGTGATGCTTTGAATCTAAAAATGGTCCTCAAAAGTAAATACAAGAGAAAATGTTGAACATCATCACTCATTCAAAGATGCCAATGACAGCAACACTGAGGTTCCACCTCACCCTGGAAAGAAGGGCTCTCATCAAGAAGTCAACCAATAACAAACACTGGTGGGGCTGTGGGGAAAAAGGAATCCCTGTCCATGGCTGGTGGGTGTGCAGACCGGGGCAACCACTGTGGAACTCAGTGTGGAGATTCCTCAGCAGATGAAAGCTAGAGGCTCAGTTCAACCCAGCAATTCCCATTCTGAGTATCATCCTGAAATAATTAAAAGCATCATACCACAGTATAACACCCATGTTTACAGCAGCACAGTTTGTAATAACTAAATCTTGAGAACAGTCCAAATGCCCACTGACCAGTAAAAGGATAAAGAAGATTTGGAGTTTTCTTTAACACAATGGAGTACTACTCTGTCACAAAGAAGGATAAGCTTGAAATACTTCTACCTAAGTGGAGGCACCATGAGACCATACTCCTCAGTAAAATAAATCAGGCATGGGTGTTTAACTATTGCACTGTGTCTCTAGTGTGAGAAAATGAAAGAGTAAATAAGGACCAAAATGTATGATAGATACTGGGAAATAGAAAATGTCCAAGTGGTACTGGGAGCCATGGAAGCTACAGAATTGATCAGTTGTGTGTAGGCAGGACTAGGTCTCGGTGCCCAAAGCAGACAAACTACCTCAGTCCTGAGATGAGCATCTGGGCTGCTTAATGTCAGCTACTAGTCGCTAGGTGTCAAGTGTTACTCACTCTGCAAAGATATAAACAAACATTCATACTGTTGCTCCTGGAATGATCTCGCCAACCAGGCAGACGAGCCACCACCTGACCCAGCTCTTGTCTTCTCGTCTGTCTTGTCCTCATTCCTGCGGCTATTTCTCCCGGGTAGAATGGATCGCCATGGAACCACAGATTGCTACCTTTGTTGCCCAGTCGGGATACCTGGTATGGGATAAGCACGGGCAGTGGGGACACTTCCAAAGAGCACACAGGAGGGGGGCGGTGGACTGGCTAGCGCCCCCAGTGCTCAGCACAGGTGTGCATTGGTGCGGGCACATTCGGTGTAAAGCTCGGGGATGGAGGCTCGCTAGGGCCAAGAACGGGTTCACTAGGGCCAGAGAGATAAAGGAGCATAAGGAGAGAAACAGCCAGAAGGGAAAAAGTTAGACTGAGTCAAAAACGAGATAAATAGAGCTTCAGGAACCACACATGCTCATAGATGTCTATAGATGTATGTAAAAATGCTTGTTGTTTTCTTGGTTCCTGTATGTATGCTACTTGCCAAGCCCACCACGAAGGATTCAGAGTGGTGTACTGTTTTAAAATTAAGTTTCAAATGGGACAAGGAGGGTGGAGCAACGGTACAGTGGATAAGAGTTTAAACTCTCTAACTTTGCTCAATTAGATAAAAAAGGAAAAAGTTATTTTAAATCGCAAGCAATTGGCCGCCGGAGGGAGGGGCACAAACTGAGCTCAGGGAGGCCCCTGAGCTCAGTCCTAGGCAGACCCAGCTGGGATTCCCCAGCTGCCGGCACACCTGTTTGCCCCTCCAGCTGCAGGGATTCGAGTTAGTGCATACCACCAGCCACGGTCCTGTGCGCCTGGAGCTAAGTAGGAGGGCCATGGCTACAGTACGCTGTGGCCTTGGCATTGGCTATGCACCTGGCTGGCATGGCAAATTTGTTAGGCTCAAGATAAAGTCTGTTTAAAATCTTGGCAAAAATGAAACAGCCAATGTTCACAGCCAGAGCAACACAGTGGCTGGGCACAGAGGCCATGGCAGCTCAGAGAAATTTCACTAAGTCACAGCTCAGGGGGCTGGAGAGACAGCTCAGTAGAATAAGCGCTTGCCTGGCAGGCACAAGGGCCTGAGTTCAAACCCCCATTCCGCCAAGAAAAAAAAAAAAGGTAGGAAACTGATTTCAGAACTATGCTCCTAATCCCAGCAGGATTACACTCATAATTCCTTTAGGGGGTATAGCTCAGTGGCAGACCATTTGACTGCACAGCTGGGAACTTCTGCCTCAAGGCAAGTAGAGTCATTTTCTTTCTCTCCCTCACAGCTGGCACTAAAAGAAGCCAGGCAGTCAGGGGAGCTCATGGAGGGTTTTCAACAGATCCACCCTGTTTCTGAAGTTCGAGTCTCTAATAATCCAGGATAAATTGTATGTCTTCATGAAGTTGTACCTTTTAAAATCTTAAAAGAATTAAAATAAGCTGTTGCTACTTATGGCCCTACTGCTCCCTTTCCTTTGAGTTTAGTAGAAATGCAAGGACTACAGACTACGGCCCCACATAATTGGAAAGGAATAGCTGAAGCTTGGTTGCATCCAGGAGATGATTTATTGTGGAAAGGAAATTTCTTTGACTATAGCACGGAACAGGCAGCTCACAGTGTGAAATGCAGCTCACAACGCCGCCCTTACAAAGGCCATGCTAACTGGGGAGGGTGCTTTTGCTAGCAAAAACAATCAACTGGCCTTTGCATTGCAAATATATGAGCTAACTAGGATAGCTGCCATTAGGGCCCGGAGGGAACTTCCTCCTGAGGGTGAGGCACCCCTTAACTGGGCTTCCGGCAGGCAGGGCCCTGATGAACCTTGCCAGGATTTTGCTGCATGTTTACTGCAAGCTAGTGAGAGGATTATAAGTGACAAAGAAGCTAGCAAATTAGTACTTCCACAATTGGCCTTTGCAAATGCAAATAAGTGGCATAAAGAGGCTTTAAGAGCCCACAAGTAGCGGGCTACACTGCCTGAGACAATTCAGATTTGTGCAGATACTGGCCCCTCAAACGCACTGGGAGCTGCCCTGGTAGCAGCTATTACTCAGATTATTCATCCACAGCCTGAAAAGGGGGAAGTGGGGAGTAAGGTCGTTTGTTTCCATTGTGGGGATGAGGGACATTCGGCCCAAAACTGTTCTGCTGCACCAAAGAACACAGCTACTATCTGTCTCTTCGATAAGACCTTCCAGTCCATGTACTAGATGTACTTGAAGGAACCACTGGGCAAGTGACTGTAGATCCCAAACTGATGTGGAAGGCCGACCCTTTAGGGAAACTTCTAATGGGGCCTGCCTAGGTCCCACCAAATAGTGAGGGCACTGTCCTCTCCCCCACCACAAGTGTCTCTGACCTCTGGTGAGCAACAAGGACAGTGGAGGCTTGGACCTCAGTTCCTCCTCCAGATTTCTATTGCCTCCTGAAACGAGGCCCCAAGTTATTCCTACTGGAGTCTATGGATCTGTGCTTCAGGGTACAGCGAGAGTCCTGCTAGGCCTCAACAGTCTCATTTTAAAAGGTTCCCAGATTTTTGCCTTGCGTCATCAACGCTGATTACACAGAGAAGTCAAAGTTATAATTCTATCCACCCAAGCCATGGTTTGAACCACACCAGACTCTTGTATTGCCCAATTGATCATTCTTTCGTTGATAAAGATTTGAAAGCTATTAAAAAGAAATATCAGATTAAAAAATGAAAATTAATTAATTAAAAGAAAAACATTTTTGAGGGCTTTCCCGATGCCAGCATGGATGGCCTCCAAGGAGGGCAGTTATCAAGGTGAAGGGCCACTGTCCCAGGAACAGAACTTAGCAGAAAAGCACTCTCTCCATTACAGCTGACATTAAAAGAAAAGGTTCTTACATTTTCCACTTAAGGAGACTGAATTAAAAGGATGTTTCCATCCTAAAGATAAAAAGTTTTCTTTTTTTTTTGGGGGGGGGGGTGTTTGGGGAAATAGCTTAGCAGCCTAAGCACCCGCCTGGTGAGCGCAAGGACCAAGGTTCAAGGCCCAGTACCGCATGCCTGACCAGTGTGAGCTGCACAGCAAGACCCTGCGCCAAACAATGAGATATTTTTGTTAAAAGTTTGCTTTTAAAAAATTCGTATTTCCTAAGATTTGCAATAATAGGGATATTTTGAAAGATCACTTAAAATTCCTTTAATTCCTAATGAGTTTAACTGCTTATTTCACGGTCCTAAATTAAATCAATATAAAAAGCTTTGATATTTTACAAACAATTATAGAGGTTTGGAGCACAATCTAAAAGCACTGTAATTTAGACAGCAGCTTGATTTTGACATCCCATTTAAACAATGAAAGGCCTGGTGTTGGCCTCCAAACAGGTACAAGCTAGGATAACTTCTTCATATTTGGGTCAACTTATCCAACAAAGGTATAACGTGCCCCAAAAGGTTCAAATCAACCATTCATGATTTTCAGACTTTATTTGGTAATATTAATTGGCTCCATTTAGATATTGGGCTAATTTCTCCAGTATTACTATCATTATCCTTCAGATAAATTAAATAAATTTTCTTTTTTCACTGAAAGGCCACATTAGGTTAAGTGAGGAAATGTATGTCTTCCTCTTATAAAATATAGGATACAAGTTTCTCACTGTACAGTCAAAATTCAATTTTAAAAAAAGGGGGGAATCAATCCCTCCAACTTCACTTGTCAATAAACAATGTTAATTTTTTCAACTCTACAAAAGATGGAAGTACAGCAGCAGAAAATTCAATCAAGTAAAAGAAAAAAAGGCTAGGGAGGGTCCTTTGGAGAGATCTCCATACTGGACAATGTAAGGGACTCAGTCAACTGGTAACCTGGGGCAGAGGGTATGCTTGTGTTTTTCCAGGAAATGCTAAATGACCTATTTGGGTACCAGAAATATACCATGAAGCCAGATCTGGGGAAGAAGTTAACAGCTTTGAGGCTAGATCCAACCTGGAGCCTAGCGAAGGAACGGACAAAATGGAAATCTAGGGTCTAAGTGGGTGATGAAATATATAAAAATAACAGCTAAATTTTACTAGCATTAAGACCCAAAAATATAAAAATACAAAATATGCATATTAATTATAGACAAAAGATTTTATTCCTTCCAAAATTATCTGATAAGAGATCTCTGCTTGTTGACAAATAACAAAATCTGACTAGTCTATTTGTAATTATAAATTTCTAAAACTTGTAACAGAGTTACTATAAATTAATCTGGCCAGGAATATATGGTTGTGTGCACTCATAATTTTGTAAAGATGTTTGTTCGTGTGTACTGCGTATTTGACTATGTGCAGGTCATTCTGTGAACAGCTGTTCCTCTTTTTCTTCTTTGATCATTTGTTCATAATATAATTTGGAAATTGATTTAAAATCATGCTTTCTCCTAAGTTACCAACTGGTCTAAGAGGCCCGGGTGCAGGGCCCCAGCAGGGCCTCTCCAGGCCACCACGCTGGCTGAGCCTTCACAGGAGTCGAGGCAGCTCCTTGCCCATCTCAGACTGGAGGGGTGCAGGGCCCTGGGGTGGAGGTGGGGCTGTCTCTCACCCTTCCTTTGCTTGGCAAAGCCACAGATAACTTACCCTGTAAATAAGGAGACATTTAGCTATTGTTCCTTCACTCCTAGGGAAGAAGCTTCTTCACATAAACCACATGTATTTTTCTTAAGTAAAAACAAAGCAGAAGCCAGGGGTGCTGGCACATTCCTATAATCCCAGTTTGGGAGGCTCAGGGAGGAAGATCACTGTGAAGTCACGGCCCGGCTGCATACTTCAAAGCCAGCCTGCACTGCTTAGCAAGACCCTGTCTGAGAAACAAG
The DNA here is from genome assembly GCF_000260255.1 of Octodon degus. Classification (NCBI taxonomy): domain Eukaryota; kingdom Metazoa; phylum Chordata; class Mammalia; order Rodentia; family Octodontidae; genus Octodon; species Octodon degus. The sequence continues at coordinate 4,706,735 of NW_004524652.1, forward strand.
TGACAACCAAAACCAAAAGTTGCACTAGTAACAGTAGGAGATGGCCGAGATGAGGCTTATGTACAACAGGTGTCCTGCAAGGCTGGTACAGGACTGCCATTCGCAGTCTAAGTGATATAAATATTGTTTATACACAGTTTATCAAAAAGTTTAAACTAAGTAAAAATCCCTTAGAGTGGGGATAAATTACTAGAAAGGAGTCCAGCTGATGAATAAGGGGTGTGGCCAATCTTTTTGCTCATTAATAAGGAGCTCCCAATAACCTCAATAATCTCATAGAAGACCTCAATAAATCGGTCACTGGTCAAAAGATAAAGTTGTTTTTTTTGTTTTGTTTTGTTTTGTTTTAATTTTTTTTTAATTTTATTTATTTGTGTGTGGCCAGCTCAGCCCACCAGGGGGCCGGGCTGGCTCGCATGTGGTGCTGGGGGATTGAACCGCGGTCCATATGCTTTGTTGCAGTTTGTTCTAAGTAGGTGCCTTAGACCACTGAGCCATCTCACCAGCCCAAAAGATAAAGTTTTAAAGAACATTACAATAAGGTTTTCTCTTTAAAAAAATGGTTTTGGTATAAAACTAAATTAAGAAACGAAGATTTTCACATGCATACGATAATTCACTACTGCTAATCTCATGGTGTAGTTTTGGAGGCATTCACGATTTCAAGTGCAGGCCTTCCAAAATGCTAAGACTTTCTCTCAGATTCCAACCTCTGCCTGTGACAAAAAACTACGAACAGCTAATTAGGTAAAAACTTATTATATTTTAGATAAAGATGACTGATCAAAAGTGTTGTGCCAAAATGAAAATTTAAGTGCAGGGCTGGTGAGATGGCTCAGTGGTCTGGAGCACCTACTTGGAACAAGCTTTAGCAAAAACCCAGGGACCACAGTTCGATCCCCCAGCGCCACATGCCAGCCGGCCCGCCCCCTGGTGGGCTGAGCTGGCCACACACACACACACACA
>NW_004524652.1:4708460-4713848 GCF_000260255.1 Octodon degus
AGAAAGCAAATTGGTCAAGCAATGGCCGTGACTTATCCAGATGGCTGACACTGACAGAAGATCTAGGAGGGACTGGACATGATTCCAAGGTAAACCCTGAGATTAACTGACCTTGTCAGATAGCAAAAGTTCAACTTGTCTTTGTCCAGGTCTTGCTTTAACTTGGTCTGAACCATCCAGCAGAAAAGCGTAACCACGAGATATGGAGAGCAATGCCATGTTCGTATGCGCAGCTGTGAGGGGCTCAAGCCACTAACATCCTCTGGCAATTACCAGCTGTGCTGATAGCTCGCCACTGTTATGGCCCACTGGGCTATACAGGGTCACGCTGCTGAGTTGAAGTACCTACAGTCTTTGGACTGGCCTCAAGTATGAACAGGTCCTCTAAAGATTTCTCCAAATACAGCTTCTCTAACTGCAATGGAACACTCATCTCTTACACAACAAAACAAAAAAGGGGTATATGTTGGGAGCCATGGAGGCTGGAAAATTGGTCAAATGTGTGTAGGCAGGACTAGGCCTCAGTGCCTAAAGCAAGCAAGCAATTTCAGGCCTGAGGGAAGCATCCTGACCAGTTAATGTATTAGTCATTAGGCAATCTTGTGTCACATGTTACTACCTTTGAAAAGGTATAAATAAACATCCATTTTGTTGCTCATGGGGTCATCTCAACAACCAGGCACAAGAGTCACCACCTAAACCAGTTCATATCTTCTTATCTCTCTTTTCCTCATTCCTGTGGCCATTTCTCCCCAGACAGAATGGATCACACTGAGACCCATGGATCCCTACAAAATGGGAAGGGGAGGGCCAGGGGGACAACTCAGTGGCATAAGCACCTAATGGATGTGTGCAAGGTCCTGAGTTTGATCCCCAGTACTGCAAAAAAAAAGGGGGGGAGGGGGATCTAGTGAGGGAGGAGGAGGAAGAAAGAAAGAAAGGAAGGGAGGGAGGGAGCGAAGGAGGATGGATGGAAGATGGGGAAAATGAATAGAAGGAAATAAAAGGAAGCAAAGACTGCAAATGAGGGAAGAGGTGCTGAAGAGTGAAAGAGTTGGGTTTTAACACTATCATCCTTTCTCCAGGTTTTTTAACATGTAAGGTTATATCTTTTGCCAAATTTGGGCAGCTTTCAGCCATTATTTCTTCAAATACTTCTCCAGATTTATACTCTCTCTCTTCTCCTTTTCAGATTATAGATTTTTTAATTAAAACAACACTGAGATTCCATCTCACCCACGAAAGAATGGCTAGCATCAAGAAGTCAACGAATAATAAATGCTTTTGGGGCTGCAGGAAAAAATTAATTCTTCTCCACTGTTGATGGGAGTGCAGCCTGGTGCAACCACTGTGGAAACCATGTGGAGATTCCTCAAAAAGCTAGGGTGGGAAGTCCCATTCAACACAGCCATTCTGCTCCTGGGTATTTTTCCAGGCGAACTGAGCACATCATACTTCAGTGATATTTGTGCAACCATTTTTATAGCACAATTTATCATAGCTAAATCTTGGAAATAACACAAATGCTCATCAACCAGAGAACGGATAAAAAAGATGTGGAATTTTAACACAATCAAGTATTGCTCAGCCATAAGGAAAAGATAAACTCAAGGCTTTACAGGTAAATGGATGCACCTAGAGACCACACTCATAAGTGAAATAAACCAGACCCTCGTGTGCAAACATTGCATTGTCTCCCTAGTGTAAGAACCTCGAAGAGTAAGCAGTATCTGAAAGGTGCGGTGGAAACTGTGAAAGGGAAAGAAGCTGCTCAAAAGTAAGGGGGCCGGCCAGATAGCTCAGCGGATTAAAGCACCTGCTTAGGCAGACACAGGGACTAGGGTTCAATCCCTGGCATGCCATGCCGGCCTCACCCCCCCGGGCGCACTGAGATGGCAATTGAGACTGGGCGTGGTGGCGCACGCCTGTGATCCCAGCTCTTGGGAAGCTGTAAACAGGCGGATCACTATGAGTCTGATCTAGTAGTGAGACCCTGAACACCCTGTAGACCCTTCCCTAAAAAATACCAAAAAGAAAAGAAAAGAAAAGAGAAAGAAAGAAAGAAAGAAAGAAAGAAAGAAAGAAAGAAAGAAAGAAAGAAAGACATGTGTATACACATAGGATAGCTTGGCTAACTGTACTGCCCATTCAGCTGGCCTACTGAAAGGAGCATTTAGTGCTTACAGTTTTCTCCTCCCTTTTTAATCTTTTATAATTTTTGACCAATCTTACAGGCTTCTACATGGTAATCTGGACAACTAATTTGAAGAGAACAATGTGCAATCTAACAACCATTGTTGAATTCCTATCATTTCATTTAGTGAAATTCTGCATCATTTCCATTTTTTACTACTGCTTATATTCTATTTCAAAATAAAAATTCAAAGCACAATAAAATAATACAAAATTTCAAAACAAGATGATAGGAAATTAGCAATGATTATTACATTGCACATTGTTACCTTCAAAGTAGTTGCTCACACCTGCTAGATACAGGTGTGCAAAACTGGTCGAACAATCATGGTTAACTGTATCATTCAATGAACTAATAGAGATTAGTAACAGAATTATATTAGCGACCGTGTATGTGTGCGTGCGTGTGTGTGTGTGTGTGCGCGTGTGTGTGTGTGTGTGCGCTATCCTGCCTTTCTTTTCCCCCCATCCTGGCTGTTCTTTGCTTTTGAGCACTTTCTTTCCCTTTGAAGTATCTCCTGAACTTACTGGATCTTATTTACTTTCAGTTTCTCATAGTAGGAAGACAAGGCAATGTTTACACATGCAGGTCTTACTTACTCCATTCATGACTATGGTCTCTAGTTGCATCCATTTACCTATAAAAGCCTCAAGTTTATCTTTCATCATAGCTGAGTAATACAACACTGTATAAAACTACCCCATCTTTTCTATCCATTCCTTGGTTGATGGGCGCTTGGCTTGTTTCCAAGATGTAGCTATAATAAATTGTGCTGCTATAAACATGGGTGCACATACATCACTATGGTACAGAGTTTTCAGTTCTTCTGCAAAAGTACCAAGGAGGGGAATAGCTGGGTCGAGTAGGACCCTCAATCCTAGTTTCTGAGGAATCTCCACGCTGATTTCCACAGTGGCTGTACCAGCCTACACGCCCACCGACAGTGGAGAAGGGCTCCTCTGTCCCCACAGCCCCGCCAGCATTTGTCATTGGTTATCTTCTTGATGACGGCCATTTTTCTGGAGTGAGATGGAATCTCCGTGTTGCTTTAATTTGCATTTCTCGAGTGACCAATGATGTTGAATATTTTCTCGTGTATTTATTTGCCGTTTGAATTTCTTCATCTGAAATCTTCTCATATTTTAGTTACAGGGATTTTAGGCTTGTATTGTTGTCTCCAAAGTCCTGCTGCTCTGTGCATTTCCCCGCACTCTACCTTGCATACTTCATATTTGGTAAATTCTATTATCTGCTCCCAACTCCACCGTTTACATCTGGCGGCGTTCACACTGTGGTCCTCATCCCGTCATTCAAGGGCTTTCCTGCGTTCTCATACCTTTTCGTCCGTACTTCATCTCCTTCTCTTTTTTATACGCTGCATTTCCTTGCCGAGATCTGCTTTTTCATTGACTCTGAGCTATTGGTAATTCTTGACTGAAAGCTTTGTATTTTCTTGATAATTATCAGTTGTGTTCTCCACATTTTGGATATTACGACAGAAACCCCTGGATCCCACCACAATCATTTTAGCTTAATCTGGCCCACTTCCGTGAGCAGTAGCTCTACTGAGTGTTGGGCTCAGACCTCGGCAGGGCTGTTCTGGGCAGCTTCACTCCTGCCAGTCACACACACACACACACACACACACACACACACACACACACACACACAGTACTCCATCCCTAGTGGTTTTGCCCAGAGGATAATGAGGACCCCTCTGTATGGGGCGGAAGTTGGCAAACGCCCTGGGCACACTCAGCCAGCACGGACCCTTACGTTCCCTGCCATCGTGCGGATGCTAGGAATTCCAACGGCCTTGGGTCCTCGCTCCTCTTTACCTCCCCACACCACCACTCTCTTGCACTGTCCCATAAGCCACAGGAGGAATCCACAGCTGCCTGGAAACCTCCGTGGCACAGCTGGACTGGACATCCTCTCTGGCCATACCACGCAGGACCCACTTCTGCTAAGCCTGCTTCCGCTTCCTAACAGGGACTGGCGCTCCTCACCCCCCTCCGAACCCTGCCTGACAGATCTCATTTTTTCACAGTGATTGCAGTTTTCTGGAGGGTGAGCTGGGATTGCTCTCCAACACTCCTTATGCCACAAGGACCGCAGTTTCCCGCCCCTTGCTACTAGTGATCTGCTCATGGCGAACGGCCTTTCCCATCATGCTCCTCAACATAGCCGCCGCATCCACGCACAGCCTGGCTCCTGGGACCTGGACTGCTCACGCTGGCAGTGCATGTGTCTCAGCGCACTCCACCTCAAAGTCTCAGTGTCTATGTCAGCTTTTCTACTGGGGCAGCAAAGAAGTTTACGCACATTTCACAGCTTAAGGCGACATCTAGGTATTTGTTTACCCTTCTGTGGGTTAAAAGTCCCTGCAGGCTCAACCAAGTGCCAGCCCAGGAACACACAAGGCCACAAGCAAGGTGGCAGCGTGGCTGCCCTCTGCCCAGTGGGTGCTGGAAACACCTACTCATAGCAGCAGTCAGGTGATGGCCTGCAGTTGAAGGGCTCTGATTCCCGGCCGGTAAGCATGCTGAGGATGCTGCCAGCTGCTAAGATGTCACCTACTTTCTTTGGTAGGTGGTGCAAGTCATCATCCAAACCAGCAGCATCCTAACTGTTCTTACCCTCAAATCCAACATCCCCAGATGCTGCCTGCGAGAGAGATTGAGCTGCTTTTAAAGGGTTCATCGGATGGGGCTGGTCCACCCAGATCATTTCTATCACTGAAGGCCCACAGATGGCTGCACTGAGGCCCCTGGACACACAGACAGGCTAGTCTGTGCCTGGGTAAGCCGGAGATAGGACTCTGGGGTCAGCTGGGGAACTCTGCGAGCTCACCATGCAACCTTTCGTGGACTTCCTGGGACTTCTCAGTAGTGGCATTATTCCAAATTTGTACATGAAGCAAGCAGGAATGGATAGGTTGAGCAACAAAGGCACATAATAAGAGGGAAGAGGATGGGTTAAGCTCAGGCAGCCTTGTTCCCATGCTCTCTGTCTCAGCTGCAGTACTGCCCCCATGAGCAGCAGTCAACACTGACAGGGGGTAGGAGACAGCCATATCCTACATGCCAGGGCTTGTGTGGGCGCTTCTGGCATTAGCACATCGTCTTAAGGAATCCTAGGACAACTCCATAAGGAATTCGGTGTTATGAGCTCATGGTTACATTTCCCACCCG
>NW_004524652.1:4714818-4717288 GCF_000260255.1 Octodon degus
AAAAAAAATAGTTTATCAACACATATAGAGAATCTTTTGGAGGAAAAAAAAATCAGTGCTTTGTGCTAGATTACAATTCTGGTGGGTCAAATCCTCCTGAGATACACTGGAAACCCAGGCGCAGCTCTTCTCGCCCTGCTACCCCACAGCCTTGCAGAATGCAGATGAGGGTGTGGCATTCAGTGGCCTCCTCCAGCTCAGCATTTGGAGGTTCCACCTTTAATTCATCCATTTGTGGATGGAGGGTTCAACAACCTAAGCCCCCGTCCCACGCCACATCTTCCAGACACACAGAGACGGGGGCTGAGCTCCTCTCCAGGACCACCAGGAGGAGGTGACTCCAGTGCACAGAGAAGAGGGGAGGGGGCAGCAAGAACGCTGCAGGCACAGAAGATGCAAAGCAAACCACTGACTCCACAGAAGCACACGGCGACATGGGGCTCATGACCCCGTGTTACAGATGGAGAAATGGAGACCAGTGTGAGACACAACCAGCTCAGGCCACAAACTCTTAGGGACATGGGGTCAGTGGGGTGCTGGTAGGGATGCATCCCCCAGGCAGCACTGCCACCACTCGGGCAGCTGGGTAAGCCACAATTCAGGGCTAGTCCTTGATGCCACGCTCTGAACCCCAGACACAGCCTCACCATATATTTTCTCCGCAGGAGAATGAGTCCAAGACAAGACCAGAAATCCTTCCAGAGAGAAGACCTCCAAGTCATTTAAGACGAATTTTCATTTCCCCTGGACCCGATCAAAGACGGCGCTGAATCGCCGTCCGTATCTATGGTGCCTGTGCTTTCTTCTAGTAGTTTCAGAGTTTCAGGTCTTATATTCAGGTAGGTTTTTTGTTTGTTTTCAGCCATTTTGAGCTTATTTTTGTAAAGGGTGAGAGAAGGGGCAAGCTTCAAAGTGTTCATGGGAATGCCCAGTTTTTCCAGCATTGTGTATTGAATTGCTTGCTGTCCTTTCTCAACCAGGTTTCCAGAGCTTTCAGACTTCCAGTGAGAACTGGTTGGACGTACATGCAAGGGATTATTTCTGGGCAGTTTATTCTCTTTCACTGATCTGTGTATCTGTGTGCGTGCGTGTGTGTGTGTGTATGTCTATGTCTGTGTGTCTGTGTGTCTGTGTATCTCTGTCTATCTATCCCTCTGTTTTTGAAAAACAGAAATCCAAGTGACCAACAAATTTATGAAAAAGCACACAACTTCCTTAGCCATGAGGGAAACACCAGTCAAATCAATGAGCTACCACCTCCCCCCAGTTAAAATGGCTATTGTCACAAAGTGGGGAATAGCCCGTGAGGATGCGAAGGAAAGGGAGCTCTCACAGGCTGTGGTTGGGAATGTGAATCAGCACAGCCCCCGTGGAGGGCAACGCAGAGTGGGACGGAGGCTGAAAGCAGACGCAGTGCACGATCCAGGCGTCCACCCTGGACATTCAGCCCAAGGAAACAGCACCAGCATCTAGAAGGGACGGCGACACACCCTCTTACAGCTGCACAGCCCACAACAGCCAAGAAGAGGAGCCACCCTAGACACCCATCAGTGGACAGGTGGAGAGCAAAACTGGGGTGATATACACAAATATACACCACGGGCCAGGACTCAGGTATAAAAAGTGGCATCATTTGCTGCCGATGACTGGAACAACATGCTCAGCGAGATGCCTGAGGCCCAGAAAGGCAAATTTGCTTGTTCTCACACGTAGATGATTGTCCAAGTCCACCTGCATGGGTTCTCAAGACTGCTAGAGGCGGGGCAGGCTTGGGGAGGGGGACCCAGGGAGGCTGGGTAACGAATGACAACACAACAGACGTGACACGTCCTGGTGCTCCACAGAGCTGCGCTGCTGGGTGCCACAGTTCACGGCAGCTTGCTGCACACTGTCCGAGCAGCTAGGCGAGCAGAGCTTGACGTCCCCAGTCATCATTAATTACCCCGAGAGCACCAGCAGACACTGTGTACATGGATTGGAGTATCTCACTGTGTCCAATGAATGTTTACTCATAAGGGTTAAAATGTTTTCATGTTTAAGGAAACGCAAATGTTAGCTGCCTGGATTTGATCATTCCGCCCTATATGCAAACATCAAATGATCGCCCAGCGGCGTCTAACTTTGCACAATTAGTAACTTTTTAAAAGTGATAGTGAAGAATTGTAGCTAGTGTTCGCCTGAATCCTGTAAGTCAGTGGGAGCTGAAAAGAGCACCTCTTTAAATTTTCTAACTTTAGGAGAAAGAAGACACTTTCCCATCCTTCTTTTGCTTTCCTTTTTAAAAAGAGAAAAGAAAAAGGATGAGTCAGGAAAATCAGCTGCCTTTTAAGGCTGTTCACGGGACTTAAACCTGTATTATCACCCCTTGTATAAAGGCAGCAATCAGAACAAGATTCCACTTAGACCAGAAAATGGGATGGCGGGTCTCGTTCTTTTTATTAAATCCCATCACACTGACTCCACGCGGAGC
>NW_004524652.1:4719418-4720385 GCF_000260255.1 Octodon degus
CATAATAACCAGCCACCTACCTGGGACTACCTGACTGAGACTCACTAGATTTTCCTTGTTGGCAAGGTCATTTTGATCTACGTATCTTTGTTTCTTTCCACCAAAAGCATCAGGAAGACATGGACCTGAACTGAAATTCTTCTCCTCAGAAGGCATCCTTTTAGTCAGTTCTAATTTAAATTCACCACCCCTTCCCCTGGTGTCTCTCCACCTGCAGTACAGTGTATTCCTATACCTAATTTGCTCTGGGGCCTACTGGTGTAGAATATTGACAAATGCCACCCCATTACACTGCCTACTGCACATCCAGTGTGACTGACACTGTGCCGATGGCACTGTCCCAGAAGTTACCTCCCAGTGCTCATCACTCTTGGCACAGTCTGGGCTGTTCCTAATCTCTGCTCCCCGCTGAAGTCAATCTGCTTCAGAACATGCTCTCTGCCCTGCTCACTGCTGTGTCTCTTCCTCTCTACAGCGAAGGGTGTGCAGTAGGTGTCCGACAAATAGATGCTGAAGGCCCAGCATGTCAGTGAGACAACTTGGGGCTGCCAGAACCTCATTCGACCCAGAGCCCAGCCCCAGCATGTGAGTGAGACTGCCCAGGCCCGCTGGATCCTCATTCGACCCAGAGTGCAGGCCCACTGTGGAACTTTTCACCAGAACTCCCTGCAAAGAGGCTAGAGGCAAGACCCACCCAGCTGATTCAGAAGCAGAACATCTTACCAGAGTGACACAAGGGGTTCAACTCCAGTCACTGCAACAGGAAGAAGTGGAGCATAGTAGCCAGACCCTAACCAGATCCAAGCCACACCCACCTGGAAGAATCTGAACTTCATAGATCTGGACCTGGTGCTAAGGTAATAACTCTATATAAACTTTACACCAAAGGTCAGAAGACAGTGGCATACAAAATGACAAAGAGAAGGAACAAAATACAGTCTTAGGCCCCGAGTCCACCCAGAACAAA
>NW_004524652.1:4722590-4729210 GCF_000260255.1 Octodon degus
AGTGAACTATCATGACTGATCTGTAAATTCTTTCTTCATTTTTATTTTGGACAATTTTATTGCTATATTCATTTACTGTATAAATAATATATTTACAATTTGCAATCTAAAATAAATTACAAATAATAAATAATAAATAATTTTTAAAAACAAAAACAAATAGATGCTGAGTGCGTGACGCTGTCCCAACCCTTTCCTCTGGGACCTTTGCATTCTCATATGTCATAAGAACAGTGTACATTTAGGTCCAGAGGGAGTCAAGGGGACCTCTACAAGGGTCTCAAACTAACAGCATTAAGAAAAATAAAAGTCATTTCCTATGTATGAGGGAAACGGACCAGGAGAACAAATAGGAAGCGTGGGGACGCAAAGCTGACTAATGTGTGGCCTTGGATTCCTGGTGGTCAATCTGGCCTTCAGACTCGAAAGGAAGAGCCCAGTGTAGGAGGTCACAGAGCAAAAACATACATGTCCGGGACAGGATTTAAGACGTAGCAGGAAGACCTGACACAGTAAAAAATATAAGAGCCAGACTCCCATCGTTCATTGAAATGACACCTTCGGGGCTCTCTCAGCATGAGAGAGACATTGGAGACCAAATGCTATCAATCCTAATAGAACAGGAGCTCTGAATGGGAGTGAAGAGATGGGAATCAGATGGGTTCTGTCAGGCTAATCTGTGAGCACGTGTCGAATGGCCTGTAAATGTCATCCTCAGAAAGTTACCTTTGGAGGTTAATATTTTTACTGTCAAATTAGACTTTTGCAACTCCATTACTGGAAAATAAAAAAGACAAAAAGGACTTCTCCAGATGTAATGACGTTCCTCTGGGGATCTTGGGCGATATCATTTACTTCATCTGCTACTTAAGAAAGTAGCCAGAGCTCAGTCTGTGTGAACCATCCTGTTTGCCGCGCTGTGCCCCTGGGGCTGCAGGCGGAGCACGGACCATGCACCCAACGGCTCTGCGAGCCCTCTCCCACCTGGAGACACATGCCACAAGTCAGAAGAAACAAACACTGCAGAATCACACAATGTGCATCTCACACAATTCTCAGAAAACATTACAGTTCCATACTAAAACAGGCAACACATAAAATCTGGTCAGTTGTAATCCGCACCAGCCATTCTGTGTGTGTGACCGCGCTCTAGTAAGTACGCTGCGTCTAATGCACAATATTCACATAGTATTTATTTCACCTTGACTTTAATCAAACTGTATCAAAGGAATAAGAGCTATCATGCATTAGATGACCATAGACCCTGTGTTGCTCTTTAACTTCACATTGTAACCCTCATTAAATTCTATAAACCACTCTATTATTAGGTGTTTTGTCTGTGTATTAGGAACGGGGACCTGAGGCCCACTCGCAGCTGCTTGTCCAGAATGCCTATAGTGAAGGGCAGGGTGTGGGCTGCATTCAGGCCCTGGAACTGTCACTGTCTCGGTGTCCCAGGCACAGGTGACATGGTCCTGCTTCCAGGGGGGCAAGGGGCTGCCAGTGACTGCCAACACCTACTACAGCGTGGGGATTTTGCATGGCTCTATTGAGGGAGAACCTATAATAAATGCACAATATGTATAACGCATCTGTTTAAACTGTGTGCGTACCTCAAACCACCACACACTCCCAGAACACTGCAGTCACTCCAAAGGATGCCTGCGCTTCCTCCACCCATCACGTTTCATGCCCTGGCCCCGGGCAGCCTCTGACCTCCTCCCTGTACCGCAGAGTCCTGGCCTCCAGAGCTGCATCTAGGTGGAATCACAGCACTGCGTGCTTCGTGCCTGGCATCTTTAACCTGAAACTCATCTCTGCTGCAGCCTGGCTCTACTGGTCACCTCCTCAAGTTTGATTCCCCTTGTCTCAGTTACCCTTCTCTTGCTGCTGGGACAAATACCCAACACTCAAAATTAGGAAAGGAAAGGTTCACTGAACTCCCAGTTGTTGGAGGTTTCAGTCCTCATACTCAGCTGGCTCCAAAGCAGAGCAGCACATGGCAGAGGGCAGCCTTTCCTGGTGGCAGCAAAGAGCAAGAGCAAAAGGGGGGAGGAGCAGCAACAACGGCGACAGAGAGCAAACACAGCCCCAGTGCATTTCGACACAGTCTTAACCTTCTTTGGCCTGCACCCCTCATCTGTAAAGTAAGAATTAAGTATTCTGTCACGCAGCAAACGTTCCCTTAATGGTGACTCATGCTCAGGCACGGTCCTAGAACCTGGAGATCAAGCAAGGAGGAACACACCTCCTTCCCTCTCAAGCTGACTGCCTTGGGGTGGGGGAGGACAGGCAGGAAGGTGGACAGCCTTGTCACTGTGTAATGAGACACATGTAAACAAGCCTGAGAAAAACCAAAGCCAGGAAGAGAACAGCAGTGACAGGATAAGCCAAAAGCCAGTCACACTATTAGCTCAGCGGACCAGCACTGGCAACCAGTATGACCTAGGTGACATTTATAGAAACAGTACCATTCTGCCCAAATGCCCGTAGGGTGGTCACCAAGATAGGCCTGATTTTAGATATGACACCGACGCAGGGCTCGTGAGAACGGGCCAACAGGCCACGTCAAGATTAAAGCCAGGGTCTCCGTAATCCACCCTCCTCTGTAGCTGGCATCTTCTCTTCCTGGCTGCCTAAGTTTGCAAATCGGGTGCCTAGGTGTCTGTTCTGTTTGTATTTGTCCTCTTTGGTGCCATATGACCTGCTCTGATCTATGGTTTGGCACCTGTTGGCAACTTTGGAAAAACCTTAGCCATATATCCCTGCATCCCTATTTTCTTACTCTTTTTTTGGAATTCTAGTTACGCGTACGTTAGACCATGCGGTATCAGCTCTTCAGTACTGTGTTTCGTTGTCCCTCCCCCACCCCCAGGGCTGGAAAGGGCATCTATATTCCCTCTGCGTTTCTGTTTCAGTAATTTCTTCTGACTGCCTTGAAGCTTATTGATTCTTTCATTGGCAATAAGCAGTCTGCTGGTAAGTCCATCGATCCACGAAGATCTCTGTTATGGGGCACTTCCTACCCACATTTCTACTTCATCCTTTCTTATAGATATCATCTCTGATGAAATTATCCATCTACTTCTTTAGGTGGCCTGTCGTTTCCGTTATGGACTTGAACATAATTACCTTAGGGGTCTTGTGGGACAGTGGACAGGCCGGAGAGCGGGTCAGGCCGCCTCCGTGGCAGGTTGTCAGTGTGTCTCCGTCCTTGGGAGTGTGTCTTGCCTTCACATCCTTTTTATTTGGCACTTAAAGGTGGACATGCAGCATTTGTGGCCTGGGACACGAAGATGTAGGGGTCCTTTTAGGGCTTCAGCACTGGGCTTCCTGTTCATCTAATCGTGTGGGGCTGGCTTTAAGGTCGGTTTGCTGTTCTGTCACCCTCGGTCCCCACGCGTTTTGAAGTCCTCCCATGATCCCTTGCACTGGGAGTGTGGGCTGCTTTTGCAGGGTTATTTTCTCCGCGTTTTCCCCTCCTTGGCTTTGGACATCTCTGCTGTGCTCCTGAGAGAGTGTCTGGTTGTGTCTGTCTGTTCTCACCCCTGTTTACTTTCTCCCCTTGGTGTCCCTGGCCCAGGGGAAGCCGTGTAAGAAGGTGGCTCTGGGCAGGGCCTCAGGGACACAGAGCCAGTGTGAGCCCTGGGCCTTGAGAGCGAGAGCGAGCGAAGGGGACAAACTCCAGCAGGCCGAGAGGTGCAGCACTGAGGTGTCACACCCCTCGCCTCAGCAGCTGCTTCGGTCCACCTGCACAGCAAGACCAGGACAGGCTGCCGTGGGAGACGCTCCAGTGAGGCCGGGCAGGTGGCCTCCCCCGCCGCTGCTGGTCCGGCTTGCCACCTTTTCTCCTGGGACCGACTGTTGAAACCACATTCCGCAAGGTTGGATTCTTCTTTGCTAGACAAGAGAAGACAATGGGGACCTGGAACTGGGGGTAAGGGGCAAGGCAGATACAAACGCCCGGCTTCGGGATGGCGCGGGCCCACGCGGGAGGGCCTGGAAGAATGGGGGGCTCAGCGCTGCCACGCCTGGCCCGGCGCCCACACTCACGCTGTCAGCGAAGCGCTCCTGGGAGATCGCGCCAGTCCTAGCTCAGGGGCAGAGAGAGCCTCGGAGGAGCGGAGGAGGGCGGCTGGCTGCGCACGCAGTCTTCATGGCGTCGTCCCCCGCCCACGCCTCCAGGGACTGTGAGTCCTCGCTGGCCAGTGCTGCTGGAATCCGAACTCAGTCTTCTGGCCCAGACAATAAATTAACGTAACTGGTTTTTTTGTTTGTTTGTTCTGTTTTTCTCTTTTTTTGGCGGAACTGGTTACTGAACTCAGGCCTTGCACTTGCCAGGAAAGCGCTTATTCCACTGAGTCATCTCCCCAGCCCCAAATTAATGTAACTGCAGCTGATATATCATTCTAATGCAGTGGATGTACAGCCCATATTATCCTGCCTTGTATTTAATGCAGCTGATTTTTCTCCCTTCCTTTTCTTGGGGTGCTGAGCCACATCCCCATCCCCTTGTGTTTTTTTTTTTTTTTTTTTTTGAGACAGGCTCTAAGTTGCCCAGGGTGGGCTACAAACCGCAGCCCTCTTGCCTTAGCTTTACAGACTGTTGGGACAGATGATGCGTATGCACCACCGCGCCAAATTTAGCTAATCTGAAAAGTTCATCACAGAGCTCGGCTTACGCACGGTTGGATTCTCTGTCCCAGCAGGGCTCGTCTGCCTGGGGCGCAGCTTTATGGAGGCGCTGGTGGGAGCTGGCTCACCAGCCAGAAGTAGAAGGGACAGCCAGAGAACGGCAGAGGCCCTGTGGGCCAGCCCTGCCCCAGGGACTGCGGCTGCTCGCCGAGCGTGCGGGGAGCACCCAGGCATGCAGGGACCCACGAGGTCTTCGGCCTTGTCAGGAGGAGCCAGCTATCCATATTTTGGACAAAACAGCATTAGCATCCAAGTATATGTCCCGACAGCTGTTTTCTGACCACACAGAGCATGCCTTGGGGGCGGGTCTGCCCCGAGGTCTGTCACTTTCCTCGTGCAGTCCTGATCTGTATGGGGCCGGTGGGAAGGAGGACAGCTTGCATTTCTCCCTGGTAGCTCCCACCCTGAGGGCCGGGCCTTGGCATCCTGCTTGGAAGCCCTTAGGAAGGAGGTCTGGTGACTCCATGGACTTCCCAGGCACCGGGAGGTGGGCTCCTCCAGCCTGCTCGGCAAACCATTTCCCAGCTGCTGCCTGGGGAGCTCTCGGCTTGAAGGAGTCTGCTGCAGCGTGCAGGGGGCTGGAGGGTCAGGGCCGCTGAGGGAGGTCGCGTGGGGCCTGGGCGTGTCCTGGAGTGGGTCTTGGTCGGCCCTCTGTTCTGGCTCCAAAGTTGGTCCAAGGCCAGGTCTCAGCAGAGCTCTGCAGGGCTTCCAGTCCCCAGCAGGCGCCGTGGCCCAGCACGGTGCACCTGTCACCCCCTACACACACCTAGCACACAGCCCTGCCATTGCAGGAGGAGGCCGCCCCCTGCTGTGACGCTTGTCCTGTTACTCAGTCTGAGAGCCCCTGTCACTCCTGTTCCGTGGATCCAGCCATTGCTCTCCTGTGCCCCACGTCACTCGCAGCCATGCTGGGAGAAGCAACTTTTAAATATGAGACACGGGAGGTCGCGGGCCAGGCTCCTGTCATCCAGGCACCCTCGCTCCCGCCTGCAACGTGACGTGTGTCTATAAACCAATGAGATTTCTGCAGACTTAGCTCGCCGTAGGGCTTGAGCCAAGGGGGCCTCAGGCCGTGTCTCCCAAAGCTCAACCGACCATCTGTGTGGCTTACACAAGTCTCCACTGTCATAAATGACCTTGATTTGTCCCTGGGGGAAGACAGCCCAGAAGGAAACTCTAAGACAGGACATGAGGAACCTTGCAGGTGATCTGCCCGCTCTGACGCCTCCGTCCTTTCATCCAGGTGCAGCAGGAAGTCGCTTGTGCAGGGTTAGCAATTTCACCCACATGATTGGCCGCCTTTCCTCTGGTTCCCACCACCTGGGCTCGGCCAGCAGTGCCTCGGCCGCCAGCAAGAGCATCTGTGAACAGCGGGCCTGTACCACGTCATAGAGCATGTAAATATGAAAGATCTTACAGGCATGACTGCGTTCTGTTGGGCCTCATGCTACACGCCATCAGGAGCACAGGTGCCGGGCTTGAAGAAATACTGAGCCATGAATTGATTTGCACAGACAAAATATGGATTTCCAGGCAACTTAGCAGAGATTTCAGGTAACGGACTGCCAGAGAGCACACTCCTAAAAGCAGCGTGCTCCCAGGTGACCACGGGGCTGCCAAGGCGGCCCCTCTGAGGAGAGACCCTTGAGGCTCACACAAGGTGGAAAGAGAAGTACACCGTCCAGTCAGGGGCTGAAAGAACCAAGCCAACAACACATGCCTGAAGTGATCCGAAGTGATCAAAACATCAAGGTTTCAACAACAACAAAAAAAGCAAGACATGGAGAAGCAAGGTCGCAGTCAGCTCAGACTGCCACAGCAAGCACCAGCCTGGGCGGTGTCCATGACAGAAACGCCTTCCTGGTCATTCTGCAGGGTGAGAGCGAGCTGACAGACTGCCCCTGTGAGGACCCACTTCCAGGCTC
>NW_004524652.1:4729945-4734360 GCF_000260255.1 Octodon degus
GGGAGGGAGGGACAGGAAGGAGGGTAGGAGGGGAGTGAGGGACAGAAAGGGGGAGAGAGAAAGGAAGGGAAGAAAAGAGGGAGAGGGAGGGAGGATGGGAGGGGAAGGAGGGAGAAAGAGGGAAGGGGAGAGAGAGGGAGAGGGACAGAAGAAGGGGTAAGGAGGGGCAAACAGGGAGAGAGGCAAGGGAGGGAAAGGAAGAGGAAGAAAAGGAGAGGGAGAAAAGGAAGGAGGGGAGTGAGAGAGGGAGGGAAACTGTGAGAAAGGAAAGGACAGAGAAAGGAAGAAGGGAGGGAAGGAAGGAGGGAGAGAGAGGGGGAGGGAGGCAGGGAAGGAGGAAGAGGAGGAGGGAGGGAGGAAGAGGAGGAGAACCATCCTGAAGTCCTCACCCTCGTGACCAAATCTAACCCTAGTCACCTTCCAAAGTCCCTACCTCCAAGTATCCCTGTGTTGGTGGTTAGGGATTCTAGTAGGAATCTGGTAGGAAGACACAGACATACATTAAGTAACAGAAAACTGTCGTCCACCGCCAGGGAAAAAACAGGTAGCAGGAAGTTCCTCTTGGAGCCGCAGATGTTGGGTGGATCAGCGATCTAAGAGCAGCTATTTGAAATATGTTCAAACACTGCAAAATGCATTTAAATATATAAATATGCTTGAAACAGCTTAAACAATTAAAACAATGATATAAAAGTGGGCTGGGGACATAGCTCAGCAGCACAAGCACTGCCTGGCTGGCATAAGATCCTGAGTTCGATTCCCAGTACCAGAAAGAAGAAAAGAAAAGAGGAAATTCAGCAAAGATTTCAAAGCCAGAGGACCAAACCAAATAAGCAAGACGGAAATGGGAAATAAGGAAATTACCAAACGATATTATGTTAAGTGTGCTCAAGCTGTCCTCGTCTAAGCTTCCTTATTAGACATAAAATTATATAGAGGCATGATGACCACAACATACACACATAATGTGCATAATAATATTATGAGAGAGGTAAGAGGAAATAGCCATGTGGAAATGGTCCTGCACCACACAAGGATCGTCATCAAACCTGAAGTTGACTTGATAAAATAAAGACGTGTATGGTGAACCTTATCACAGCTATTAAGAAATGACTCAAAATGGTGAAAATATCCTAAAGAAATTAAAATGTTACGTGAGAAAATAGTTGGCTAACGCAAAAGCAATTAGTAAAAGAGTAATAGAGGAACAAAAATGATAGGAGACACGGAAAACAAAAGTAAACAGATTCGATCCCTGGGCCTGTGTGCCAGCCCTGCCCCCGGGGTGCGCTGAGACAGCAACTGAGACTGGGCGTGGTGGCACGGGCCTGCAATCCCAGCACTGGGGAGGCTGTAAACAGGAGAATCACTACGAGTCTGATCTAGTAGTGAGACCCTGAACACCCTGGAGACCCTTCCCTAAAATACAGGGAAAAAAAAAAAAAGTCAATGGAGAGGGCCAGCCAGATAGCTTAGCGGACTAAAGTACCTGCTTAGGCAGGCACAGGGGCCGGGGTTCAATGCCCACCGTGCCATGCTGGCCCTGCCCCCAGGGCGCACTGAGACAGCAACTGAGACTGGGCGTGGTGGCACGGGCCTGCAATCCCAGCACTGCGGAGGCTGTAACAGGAGAATCACTACGAATCTCATCTGTGTAGTGAGACCCTGAACTAAATACATTTTTTAAAAAGTGGAAAAGATAAATTCAACTGCATCATCCTCCACAGGAACATCAAACTTAACAGAGGACCATGTGTTAAAGAGGCCATCTTTCTTCCAGTGAACACGTTTGGCCCCTTTGTCAAAGATAAGATGGCTGAGTGTGTTTGTAGTTGTATCTGCATCTTCCAATCTGTTCCATTGATCCTCACATCTGTTCTTTTGCCAGTACCATGCTGGTTGTATCACGGTTGCTTTGTAGTATAATTTCAAGTCAGGAACTATACCTCCTTCTTTGCCTTTGTGGCCCAAGATTGCCTTTGCTATTCTAGGTCTGTTCTAGTTCCAAGTAAATTTTAACAATGCTTTCTCTAGATCTGTGAGGTACGTTGACAGTATTTTGGTAGGGATTGCATTCAATCTGGATAACAATTTTGGGAGTATGGCCATTTTCACAATGTTGTTTCTTCCTATCCAGGAGCAAGAAATATTTTTCCATTTTCTGAATCCTTCTATGCCACCATCATAAGATTAGTAAGCTGTCTCCTTTCTGCACACCCATCCGCCTGACCCCCATGAGGGGCTCGGAGGAGTCAGGTGGTGCACTCCGGCCAAGGAAGTGTGAGGATGTTTGCTGAGGACTTCTGGGAAAGAAGCGCCCCCCCATGGAGCTTCTGGCTGCTCCAGCTTCATAGAGCTGCTGCTGCTGCCTTTAGCCAACTTGTGAGAAGCTGGCTGAGGAGGAGAACCACACTAAGAAGGGGAGGGACGCGAGAGCCGACCAAGTCCTTCACCTCTGCCTCAGCTCGCGCATCCACCAAGTGGTAACCTCAGCCCCCAACTCACAGGCTCCTCTTGCCTGGCAAGTCCTTAGAAAAGCACCAGTTTCATAACCACGACTAATATTCTGACAATAGCATATTAGGACTTGGTAGTTATGAAGAATAAAACACTACTGAGAATCAAAGAGAAATGAAAGGGCTTTTGCTTGTTTGTTTTGCCCTGAATTGGAGAATTCCCTTCGATGCACAGGCTGCAAGTGGTGGAGCATAATCAACAACTAGAACCAAGAACAGGTCCCGCAGCCATAGCTGTGCCTCTTGCTCCTCCCTGTTCCTCGCTTCTTGTTTTGTGGAATAATTAGCTGTGCCCTCCCAAGCCCTGGCACACTCAGTCTGGGCACTGTATCTCTTACGGTTGCAACTGAGACTCATTATTGTCAAATCCCAGGAGAGTCCACTGCTTCCACAGGGGCGAACCACACCGGCTACACGTGGCTGCCAGCAGACCACTCAGGGGTGAGGGAAGCAATTATCAGAAAGAAAGGGAAAAAAGATAATTATCTCAACCTGGGAAGACAACCCACAAGGTGTCGGCTGTGTTGATATAATTAAGCGAACGAGATTTTGAAACTGGCAGCTCTCTCATTAGCGATGATTGATGTTGTATTTAAGGGAGCCCAGATTACCCAAGCAAGCTCTTGTCTTGTCTTGCCCGCAGTCCATTCTTTTTCCTCTGAGTCCAACCCACCGCTTCTCACCCCTCACACAGTCCCGTGCACAAATGGACCAAAAGGGGTCAGATGGCTTGAGGCTCTCAGGGGCATCGATCACAGAGCTCCTCTCCTGGAACCCAGCCATGAGAACGCATCCCACGAGCATGAGAATTTTACCAGCGAAACGAGCCCCGCAACAGGCCGGGCATCATGTTCCAGCGTTCCCTCCCCCTGCTCACCATGATTTCAGGAAGTGGAGCTTTCCTTTGGTTGCCAGCAACGAGCAAAGGGTCCTCCAGTGGGCAGGGCTGGGTGGCGGCGAGGACCGCGGAGCCAGCGCGGCGACGACGTCACTCGGCTGGCACCCAGTTCTTTCCACTGTGCTGCCTCGCTCTCTGTTGGTCTCCCTTACTTATTCAAATTTTTTATTGCTTGGTTACTCAGACAGAGATCCTCCCAGGGCTCCTTTCTCCCTCTAGCTCATCTCTCACGCTGTTACCAAAACCACATTTATTCTCAGAAAATTTTCTGAAAGCCTCACTCAATCTAACAATATCCTCCAACGATGACAGGATAGGAGCCCAACTCCGACGCTTGCCTGAAAGGATGTCACCACCCACCCCTTCTCGAGCCTGTCAGTCTCACCTCCTGCCGCGCCCCTCTTCACGGGCATCCCTCCCTGGGGGAGCCGTCCTGTAGCTGACTTTTCCTCTGGCATGAAGCACTCCTTTGACCGCCTGGTGGGCTGCTGTGTAATCACTGAGACCGAAGGCAAGCTTCCCCAACTTTTCAAAACGAGTCCCCCTCACACCCTGAGCTGGGCTTATTCTCCTTCCAGACCTGGAGTCTGAAGAAATGATGGGGAACTTTAAAAACTGGCTGTATTTCCAGAGCACTAACATGAATAGTTAACGCTGGGGACACATTAGAATCTGTAACCTCTAAAACTGACCTTTGCAGCGGGGACCTGGTTTGATTGACCCACCCAGCAACGCTTGCTGCATTCTTTCTATGACCCCTCCCCCACCTACAAAATGTATGTGACCTGCAGGGCCAGTGAGATAGCTCAGCAGACTACAGCGCCTGCTTAGGCAAGTGCAGGAGCCGTGGTTCCAACCCTGGCACCCCATGCCGGGCCAGCCCCACCCCCAGAGCAGGCTGAGCTGGCCACCTGGACCAGGCTTGGTGGCGCATACCTGCAATCCCAGCACTGGGGAGGCCGAAAACAGAAGGATCACTACAAGTCTGAGCTGCATAGTGA
>NW_004524652.1:4739236-4742080 GCF_000260255.1 Octodon degus
CTGAATTGGGTCTTTGAATTTTGGAGGCCTGATATTTTTAAATTCTTTATAGGTTCCAGATAGAAGGCCTTTGTCTAAGGGATAGTCAGTTATATTATTTTTCTAATTTTGGGGTTTTCTTTGTATGCTGTTGGTGACTTCTTTTGATGTGCAGAAACTTTTCAAAAAGATGAGATCCCAGTTGCTGATTCTTTGAAGTATTTCCTGTGCAGTTTGTTTGGGGTTTTTTGCATAAACCCTCTATATACGCTTATGTCTTTAAGATTTCTACCTACTTTCTTCTCCAGAAGATTTAGTGTTTCAGTATTAGTACTTAAATCTTTGATCCATTCTGATAGTAGTTTTGTGCATGGTGATAGGCATGCGCCTAATGTTAGCTTTCAGCTTGTGGAAAGCCAGTTTTTCCAACACCAGGCTTTCTGCCAGTGAACATGTTTGGCCCATTTGTCAAAGACCAGGTGGCTGAATATGTTTGTAGTTGTCCTTGCATCTTCTAATCTGTTCCATTGATCCTCAGGTCTATTTTTTTTTTCCAGTACTGCGCTGGTTTTATCACAGTAGCTTTGTAGTACAATTTTAAGTCGGGGATTATAATGCCTCCTGCCTTTTCTTTTTTACCCAGGATTTCTTTTGCTAACATAGGTTTCTTCTGGTTCCAGATGAATTTTAGGAATGTTTTCTCTACACCTGTGAGGTATACTAATGATATTTTAATAGGGATAGCATTGAATATATATAACAATTTTGGGAGTATGGCCATTTTCACAATATTGGTTCATTCTTTCCAAAAACAAGGAATATTTATTTTCTGAAATCCTCTTTGATCTCTTTTTCCAGAATACTATAATTTTCACTATATAAATCTTTTACTCCTTTGTGAAATTGATTCTGAAGTATTTCATTTTGGGGGATTGTTATTGTGAAAGGTATAGTTTCCCTAATTTCTCTCTCAGTGTGTTCATTGTTTGTGTATAGAAATGCTGTTGATTTTTCAATGTTGACTTTCTGTCCTGCTATGCCACAGAGTTTGGTTTTTAAATCTACAGGTCTCTTGGAGTTTTTGGGGTCTTCTATGTAGAGTATCATGTCATCTGCAAATAATGATCATTTTACCTCATCCTTTCAAATCATTATTCCTTTTATTTCTCTCTTGTCTATTTGCTCTGGCTAATGTTTTCAGAACTGTATTGAACAGGAGTGGTGACAATGGGCATCCTTGTCGTGTTTATAATTTTAAAGTGATGGTTTTCAACTTTTGTCCATTGATGTTGGCTATTAGTTTGTCACAGATCTTTTTATCAGGTTGAGGTAAAGATCACCTATTCTGATCTTCTGTAGGGTTTTTATCATGAATAAGTGTTTGTCAAAAGCCTTTTCTGCATCTATTGAGATGCTCATGTGATTTCTGTCTTTGGCTCTGTTGATATGTTGTATTACATTTATGGATTTGCATACATTGAACTATTCCTGTATTCCTGGGATGAATCCCCCTTGGTTGTGATGTAT
The DNA here is from genome assembly GCF_000260255.1 of Octodon degus. NCBI lineage: Eukaryota > Metazoa > Chordata > Mammalia > Rodentia > Octodontidae > Octodon > Octodon degus. Next base: position 4,740,743 of record NW_004524652.1, read on the forward strand.
AATCTTCTTGATAATTTATTGCATTCTGTTTGCTAGTATTTTATTGAGGATTTTTTTTTGCATTTTTGTTCATTAGGGATATTGGCCTATAGTTTTCTTTTTGGTCAGGTTTTTCTCTGGTTTATGGAGTTTTTGCTGTTTCTTCTGTCAATAATTTCCAGCTTCATTGCACTATGGTCAGATAATACGCAGGGGATAATTTCAATTCCTTTGCATTTACTTAGGCATGTTCTACATGCTACCACACAATCAATATTGGAGAATGTCCCATGTGCACCTGAGAAGAATGTGTATTCTGATACTGTTGGTTGGAACACTCTGCAAAGGTCTACTAAGTCCATTTCTTCACAACTTTGCTTTAGTTCTGTTATTTCCTTGCTGATTTTTTACACAGTTGATCTGTCTCTCTGTGTCAGTGGGGCGTTAAAGACTCTCAGTACAATTACGTTATTGCTCATTTAATTTTTCATGTCTGTTAAAATTTGTCTTCTATATTTGGGTGCTCCTCCATTAGGTGCATGCATATTTGTTAGCTCTTCCTCTTGCAGTTTTCCCCTAACAAGTATGTAGTGATCTTCATCTCTTTTAATCATGCTTGATTTAAAGTTGACATTGTCAGCAACCAGAATAGCTCCCTACTTTTTTGTGGGTTCCTGTCACATGCAGTTATTGTTTCCCATTCTTCAACTTCCATTCTCTTAATATTTCTTTTTGAGTTTCTCTAATTTATTTTTACACAGTATATTGGATTTTGTTTCTTGATCCACTCTGCCAGTCTGCTTCTGTTGACTGGTCCATTTAGGCCATTTACATTCATGGTTATAACTGATATGTATTGGCTTATCTTGGTCATGTTATTTTCCTACGGTAAGATCCCTACTTTTACCCCTCTGCTTGTTCTGCTTGGTGGTTCTCTTCTGTTGTTCTTGGGTCTTGTTTCTTGATCTATTCTGCAAGTCTGCTTCTTCTGACTGATGAATTACGACCATTTGCATTGATGATTATAACTGATATGTGTTGACATCTTTGTCGTTTTCCTGTTGTTGGTTCCCTTCTTTTCCTTCTATTTAACTGCTTGATTTGCCTGAAGGATTCATATTGTTGGGGTTCATGTAGTTATAGTCATTATCTTTCTAGAATATTCTTCAAACATCTTTGGTTTGGTGGCCATAGCTTTCTTCAGGTATTTTGTCATGGAAATATTTATCCATCAATTTTGAAAGATAGTTTTGTGGTGTCCATCAGTCTAGGATGGAAGTTGCTTTCTTTTAGGACCTGACACATTTTACTCCAAGCTCTCGTTGACTCGAGAGCTTGTATTGGAAACTCTGCTGTGAT
>NW_004524652.1:4742555-4743629 GCF_000260255.1 Octodon degus
TTTCAATTTTTTATCTGTATCTACTCTATATTCACTAACCATGCCCTTCATTGTGGTCCTCATCTCCTTCATCATCTGAGAAATTAATTCTAATTCAATACCTCCTCGACCTTCATTTACATGCTTTGTTATTTCCGCTATTACCATTTCAGACAGTTCAGGTGGGTGGCTTTCAAATTCCTCCACCTCACGCCCCTCTGGGGTACGCTTTTGGGGAGCTGGAAGTGTGGCGTTGCATCTTGCTTCCATGGCTTCTGATTGTCTGTTTTTTTAGTTTAATGCCAATTGATCCTTGTAAGTTGTTTATGGTAGGCAGCTTTATTGCTAGTGAGAACTCTTAGGAAGAGGGTTACATTTTCAGCTCCACTGAAGTTCAGGCTGACCCTCAGGAAATAACTTTTTCAGAGATGTCTTCTAGGTATAGCTGTCTTTTGTGAAGTCCCATTTTTCAACCTAAGGCGGAAGGAGAAGATGAGTTGCTGCCTGTTTGGCCCAGCTGCTAGTACTGGTCTATCATATTGATTATGAATCTCAGGCAATTTCAATATTGGCATACAAGAAAGATCTGATCTAATGACCATATCACCTTGGTTAAAGTAATACAATCAGTAATAGCAATAGCCTTTAACCATATGAAGAATTACAGTTATAAAATAAAATGCAAGGCAAACCACAGCATTTATATGGGAAATAGTCCCTCAATGTGAAAACTGAAAAGAGGTTAAGGAGAAAATAGAGACTCAGAAGTGACAGAGATTAGAAGCAAGGCTGAGGGACAAAGGAAGATCACGCAAGTTTTGGAAAGCTGATGATGAAGACAGGAAGGAAAAGAAGAAGAAACAAAACAGAACAAAACAACAAAAAGCTAGAAATATTGTTCACATTCACATAAAAACATGAACAATCACAAAGAAGGAAAAAACAATCCCCCCCTAAAAAAGAAGGAAAAAAAGTCCACTTCAACCAAGTGTGGTGGCGCAAATCTGTAATCCCAGCACTGGGGAGGCTGAAGTAGGAGGATTATTGTAAATTCCAGACAAGCCTAGGCTAGCCAACCTATACTACATAGAGAGA
>NW_004524652.1:4744099-4759273 GCF_000260255.1 Octodon degus
GCCTCCAGTACCCCATCCACTGGTGTCTCCGTGGAGGCCTCTGCAGTCAGCAGTACTCACTATGCCTGGACAGGCAACTTGAGCAGCCACTCTCATGCCATGAGTCAGGATTCAGAGGGAAAGCGCCACTTGCTACTGCTGCTTCTGCAATGATGTCCTCCTCTCCACTCTCCCGCAGGATCCAAACCTTGCTTCATAGCCTTGCTGCACCCTGGCGACCCGCTTCTCTCACGTTCTTCCGTACACTGCTGTGTTCCAGGATCTGTTCTCCACACCTCAGAGAGGCTGCTTTGCCACTGCTCACCACCCAGCCATCTTCTACACACTGGCTTTCGTTTGGCATCTTCTCCACGTCATTTCTTGTAGGTGCCCCCGTGCCATCTCTGACGTTAACTCTGGGCTCGCTCTGCACTCAGCCCTGATGCACTGACATAACTCCCTGAAGAGCATGTGTTTTAGGCGGACCACAGGCCTGAGCCGCTGGTGCACCATGCAGCGCCTTCTTGCAGCACAGTGCCAGCTTGCTACAACTAGCTGCCCCATGGCCTGATAAGTCTTGGTCCTTGGACTTGAGGCATTGGTCAGTTCTTCCATCAGCCCACATTCTTTGCTTCAGTGACCCTGTCACTTCTCAGACCTAACCCAAGGGGGTAGGTACCCTTGTTGGAAGTGGGCAACCTCCTTTCCCAAGGGTCTCTCATCTGCTGCTTTACATGCTGATTTCATCTTCAGTGGAAGAGCGGCGTGCCACCAGTGCTCCAAGACGGAGTTCCCGGTCTGCTCACAGGGCACCACACACATTTCTGGAAACCAGCCATCCTTCGCCTGCGGTCCCCAGCCTTCCGTGCGCCACTGGTGCCGAGCCTTCATGCCGTGGCCCTCCCACACCCCCTCCCAATTCACACCTTGCCTGCTTTCTACAGAAAGTCCTTATGGTGGCTGCACAGTCAAACACAGCTTCTGGAGTGGGGAGAGCCTGGACTCGGGTTCTACGTGCCCTGCCTGGCCTTGGACACTTCAGTCCTGTAAACCTGTCTCTTCCTGCACAGTGGAGGCAACATTCTTGCTTCTGAAAGGTCGCCATGGCCTCTGCTTGAAATAATGGGTACAAGGTCACAAGAAGGACACACGCCCAGTGAGCACTGGACAAACTTGCATTCTCCACCCTACCTCTTGCTAAGCTTCTGAAAGAACGGTCTGTAGGACTCGGAGGGCTCTCCCTCAGGCCATTTGCTGAAAAAAAATTAGAAAAGCATTCATGAATTTAATAAGTGCTTTTGACTTTGACAGTAATGAGTCCAGTGTCACAGTGAGGGGACAGGCGCAATGCATGCTGGGTGGCACTGAAGGGCTGTTACGTAACGTGTGCGAACAGGTCTGAAGAGGATGCCGGCTTGCACATCTGCGACAGCTGGAAATCAATATACAAGCTGCTGATGCAAATGCTGTGACAGAAACCCTAACAGTGGTGTGCACAGGCAGGTCAGGCCCTCCACGCCCATCTGAGAGAGGCGGTCAGGGACGCAAAGAGCTCAGCACCATCACACGGCGTAACAGGGGTGCTGCAGGAGGAACAGCAGCCTATAGTACACTCTCGCTAGGGTTGTTTCCACTCTTGTATTAGAAACGCAATATATTTAACATGAAAACAATCAGAAGACACTCTAAGCCAAGTACTAATCGTACTAATTGTAATGGTGAGGATTAACAATAATTAATTGCTATTCGGTGTCAGGGCTCTACGGGCCACTTAAAATACACTTTTATTTGTTCTATATGATTTATGTTATTAATAAAGCCAAAATGTGTTTAGTCCCGGACTTGGCCAGAGCCATAATGCAGGCTCCAGAGTCAGAGAAAAGCCTGACAATCCTGTGGGATCCCCAGTGCAGTCTTGCCACCCTAGGGAAGGCACATGGGGACCCGGCGTCCCTCAGGTGGCTTTCAGACACACAGACGTCTCCATACATGGCCATCCAGGACTCTTCCTCCAACTATGTGCATACCAGAAAAAAGTCAGACTGTGACCCTAATATTTGATTACTGTGAGGCACAAAGATGCCAGGCAGTCACTGGTGTGCCCATTTATCTCTCTCCATGCTTAGGAACCCATCCCCTGCTGAGCAAGAGGCCCTGGGGACAGGAAGTGCTGAGAAATTCAGAGCTTCCACAGGTGGCTTTATCAGGGCAACTGGTTGGGGCTGGGGCCTTTGCGTTCTACAAAGACTCACAGGATTTTCTGAGAGGAAATAAACACGGGAGACCTTCTGGGGAGGGGCGCTGTACAGCTAGCCCAACGCTACAGAGGGAGTGGAAAATTCAGGACAAGTGCTCAGACATCGGAGACTTCCTCTTAGCACTTTAAGTACGATCGTGATATTCTGATGGCAAACTCCGTGGTTTGGATACAGTTCTCGTGCACCTCTCTAGGGTTTGCGTGTTGGAATGTGACCCCCACCATGCAGTATTTAGAGGGCAGAAATTTAACCCTGCTGCAGTGTCCACAGGTGTAGCCTGTGGGAGTTGATCGGGATGAGACAAGGCCACAGCTGAAGCTGGTGGCTTTGCAGGGAGGAGACACCAGAGGACACACCTATGACCCCCTGTGCCCCCTCAGGACTCTGCCAGCAAGAAGGCCATCACCACATGTGACCTTGACCTTGGCCCTCCAGAACCGTGCATCAACACCGACCTCCTCACGAAGTTACTCAGCCTCAGGTCTTTCATTACAGTAACAAAAAAAGAACAGACAATAGAGCAAATAAATCTGAGAGCAATTTAGAAAATGTAATAAAAGAGCGCATAAATTTTAGTGTGTGAGTACAAACAATCTTTTGGTGCTGGAAGCAGCATCGCTCTTGACAACACAGTAGAAGACAGAAGCCCACATCCGTTTAATAGGAGCCTGCAATCCGCTCCGTCTACTGCCTGAGGCGCCTCACCCTGTTCTCAGCTGAGACGGAATTTCTACAGCTGCACAAGGCAGCATCCATCTCTAAAATCCATATCAGCCTACCAATATACATCAATAAAGCACTAATGAGCCGCTGTGCTAACTCCCTGCACGCTGGGGGAGAGTGTGGGTGTCCCGGAGTCGCTCCTCTGTGCCCACCATCTCTATGGGCACAAGTTACCTTGCTGCAGTAGGAGGCCCAGTTTTTCTCTTTTCCATTCATGAGCTCCTAATGTGAGCAGATTTCTCTGCAGACATTGGAGATATTTAAGAGAACCTTTCTATCCGTGGAACATTATTTCCCTCACCACTCGGGAGAGGCCTGCAATAAGTGGATTGGGGGACCCTCCAAGAGGAAGAGGGGGAATGGTGCCCCTGAACGCTGCAGAGGAACGCAGAGGTGGAGAGCTCCGGCTGAGCTGAGTGCACGGCGATTATCCACCCTGTGCGGCTGAGTGGCTCATGGACCGTGCACTCTAGAAAACAGGCCTCTGGGGACTTGGGGACTGCCTGAACTGACCCACACAGAAGATGTGGGTGCCGGTAACTACCAGCTTTTATCATACACAAGGGCAGCCTCTGGGCCTTATTCTGAACAATAGATTCCCCAAGAGCCCCCCGGACAGTGCCGCCTACGCAGGTGGGAGCCCACAGCCACCGGACCTCAGAGCCTCCCCCTCCTCCACACAAACAGCAGCAGCATCTTTCGGCAGCAGAACTCCACCACGTGACCACACCCAGGTGCTCAGTCCTGGGCTGGTGCCAGGAGACCGGGGCAATCTGATGAGCAAGGTAGACGAGCTCTCTGTCCCATCACAGAGCTGCCAGCTGCAGGGAGGCACTCACCAGGGCAGGAAACCCACACACGTGACACAGCCCGCGGACGTCCCAGCAGGGCTTCACAGTAGCCTTCGCCCAAAGCTCTCATGTGGGAAAGAACTGAGCTCGAAGGTGCTGAGTCCCAGGGGGGCAGACACACACTGAGCTCGCGGGAGAGGCCACTCGGCCTCCATCTGCCGATGTCTACTGAGAGCCTTGAGCTGCCCAGGCACCGCGAGAGGTGCTGGAGCCGGGTGGTAAGAAGAGAACGTGTGTAATGCCCTTGGGGGGGCTCATCTCTCACACCCAGAAACCATCAGATAGACAGACTGGTCGCCACTGTTATATAACCAGAGTCTGTCCAAATTCAGCTGCAGCTGACAGGCAGACCAGCTGTGTCACTGGGGTACAAATGAGAATCCATAAAACTGTGTCCCACGGCTCCTAAGAACTGGCTCATGAACAGAGCTATTCCTAGTGTTCTCCTGACTAAATCCAATCTCAAACCAGCAAAGGTTCTGAGAGAAGGCCCTGTCCTAAAACAAGCTGTGGTCCCTCGGATGTGGCCTCTAAACACACCGTTGGAATTCAATTTCCTCCCTTCTCCTTGAGGGGTCTCTTCACACACACACACACACACACACACACACACACACAACATACACATACACAACAACAGCAACAACAACGATGCCAAAAAATTCAATGGAGAAAGAATGGTGGTTTCAACAAATGGCACTGGGGCACCTGGGTAGTCTCGTGCTAGGCACAGGAATTTGGACCCTTACCTCGCCTACACACAAAAAAAATTCACTCCAAAGTAGACCACAGACCTAAATGTAAGCGCTAAAGTTATCAAAGTTTTGGCAGAAATTATATGAGAAAGCTTTTGTGAACTTGGACTGGACAAAATATTTCTTAGATTCAACACCAAAAAAATAAATAATCCGTAAGAGAAAAACAGAAAAGTTGGGCCTCTCCAAAATGAAAAATGTAGGCTGTTCAACAGATTCCTATTTAGAGGTGGGCATTCAGGAGGCTGAGGCAGGAGGGATGCAAGTCCAAGCTCAGCCTGGACTACACAGAGAACTCAAGGCCACAGTGACAGCCCCATCTCAAAACACAAAGCCAAAAATTAAAAAAAAAAAAAAAAAAAAATAGACCCTAGTAGGGCATGGAAGACAAACTGAAGTCTGGAACAAAATATTTGAAATCATATGTGAAAAAGGACTTGCATTTAGAATAGAAATAGAAATCTCAAAATTCCATCATACTTTTTTTAATTTTAAAATGAGCAAAAGATGTGAACAGTTATTCACCAAAGACCTGCGGATGTCCAATGGCACATGCACAGATGCCTGATGGCTGGACATCTAACTGAATGGCTGAAAGAAGCAAGACAGACTCTACCAAGTGTTGACGAAGGTGGGCGCTCATGGGGCGCTCACACCTTGATGGTGGGTAAAATAGTACACCTACATTAGGGACAGTTTGGGCAGTTTCTTAAGAGGTTGAACAAGACTTAACCACACGCTATGACTTTTCTATTCCTAGAGAAATGAATGCGCCAAGGCTTGAGCGCATGTGCCTAGCAGCATTTCTTCTCATAGCTGAAGACTGAGGAACAAAATATCCATCAATGAAATGATGAACTGTGGTATATTCATACAACAGAATAGTACTCAGCAATAAAAAGTGATGCACAATTGAGACACACAATAACAAGGAGGAATCTCAAATTGAATGCTGGGTGGGTGAAGCTAGGCCAAATAAGGCAGAGATAAATATAGTGAGTCTATTTTATTATTTCATTTACATAAACTCTAGAAAATAAAAAGTAATCATTTAATTTTTAGGACCAAGAACAGACAAGTGGTTGCCTCGGGTTGAGCGGAGAGGAAGAAGGGGAAAGGCATGAGGTTAAGGTGATGCTCACTGTCTTGATCTTGGTGAGGATTTCACACCTCTGAAGCCATCAGAATGTACCCAACTATCCACTTACATGTGTGCCACTGGTGGCTGGGGAGTGACTGCGATCTCAACGCTCTGCCTCCACCCCTGGGCCCAGGCACACCTGTACCTGGATCTCACACCCAGGCAACCTGCCTAGTTCCTGAGCTCAGATGAGTTTCTTCAGGGAGCCCAGGGGGAACCAGAGCTTGGGTCTGATGCATTCTGGACACCACCAGAGCTACCTGGCAAGAGATCCGGCTGTGCAGCAAGCACTGGGACACCCACAAGGGTCCTTTCCTCCTCCTGAATGCATGCTGTTCTTGATGCCCCTCACGCCGACACACTCATCCCACCATTCTCGCCACTCTTTGGAGCAGTTCTGGAAGTCTTCCTTCATGAGGGTCTTTGAAAGGTATGATCAAAAAATAAAGTGAATGCTACTGCCAAGCACCAGTCAGCAGAAAGGCAGGCCTGTAAAAACATGCATCCTCATCCACCACATCCATGGCATCTGGCACTCTGTGACTTGTGGCTCTTCTCCAAAGTCCAAATGACCATGAAAGGTAAATGCTGAGAATCGATTCCAGACATCGAGAGTGTCACAGGAATGAAACTAAAGACATTAGGGACAGAGGACTTCCAGAGCTGCTGCAGAAAGGGGCAGGAGCCATGGGACAAGTGCACTCAACACGAGGGAGGGGCTTCGAGGGGGTGCGCAGCACCACGTCCTTCACCACAGTCAGTGTTTTAAACATTCGCTGTGCTTTATGATCCTACCCCGTATGTCTGCAAAAGCCACACAGCACTAGGGGCTCTACCTGTCCCGGCCTGAAACTCCAGGCCCAGGCCCACTTTTCTAATAAAGCCCCCAACCTTGGACTGGAGCTGGCCTGGCTGGAGCCCAGCAGGTGGGAAGCTCCTGAGAGCAGGGAGAGATGGGAGGGGGCGGTGGGCGGGGCTATTGAGGCAGGTGTGCGCAGGCTCCTGCGGGCTCATGCTGAGATTTCCCTGAATTATGCAGAAACAATTCCACAATGTTAGTTCTTAATTAGAGATGCCAAAGACAGAAATGAACAAATGATCTAATTAATACTGGCATCATAATGAAGCTGACAGAACAAAGGTTGAGAAGACAGCAGTATCTATCCCTGGCCACCGGGAAGTATGCAACACATCTCCAATTAGAATGGGACAATAAAAGTCCAAATTACCAGCATGAAGAAGGACAAAATTAGGCAATAACATCCAAACTGCCTGACAACTTATTCTTAGCCACACGGCCCCTGGCAGTGGGTGAAGGAAACTCATGCCCAGAAATAGCCTAACAGCGGGCTGTTGCAGGAATTTTTGTGAAATATTGTTAAAGGAGAAGAAATAGCTTTAAATCTCTTGAATTCTTCTGTTCTTCCGAGCAGTATTAGCATTTGCTGGAGGCTTGCTTGTGGGTTTCTGTCACTTGCAACAGCATGACAGCAACACTTGACGGTGTAAGAATTCAGCTTGGTTCTGCCAGAACCAGCTACTTGCTGATGATGTCAGCCCAGCCCGAGGGTCCCCATCACAGCCACCTGCCCTCCACCCCACCCTGCAGGAGGAGGGCAACTGCACAGCCTCTTGTGAGTGCTGCATACTAACCAGGGAACGCAGAACCCAGAAGGCTTTCTCCCAGGAGTTACCCAGCGACCCGCTTCCCGGACACTGCTCAGCAAGCAGGGGAAATTCGTGCTTTTTCCTGACATCCACTGCCTCACCCCTCCATGCCATCATTGGAAACAAGATCAAGGTCCCTCCCTGGGTTAGCTTTAAAATGCTAATACCCTTTTACCAGCCCTTTAACACTCTCATTATCATGAGTCCAGCTGATGCAGGAAGTCTGAAACTTAATTATTATGACCCTAAGCAGAGGCCATCCTCTTCAAGATCTATGGCATTTACATGTACTCCTCAGCCAGCGTGAAAGCGTCTGTCCCCCGCTGATGATGCGTGGCTGGCTTCTGTGGTTCTGGAAGCCACAATCCACTGACACACAATACCACTGCAAATGCATAAAAACATGAAGCTGTCACTTCGAAAGACAGATACCCGAAGGTTAAAACAAAAATAAAAAAGGAAAACGCAATTTCCCCCCCCCCCCCCAAAAACCTTAAAGACACTTAGCGAAGAAAACTAAAAAGCACCCTGGGGAGACAGCACAGGGAGGCCCCTCCCCAAGGAGTCCAGGTCCATCCTAATCCTTAGGACCTGTGTGTAGGTGGCCTTCAGGGGCACAGGGGCTGACCTGCTCTGTAAGTGACCTTGTTTAGCAAAAGGGCCTGTGCAGGTGTGATTTTTAAGGATCTCAAGAAAAGCTCATGCAGAATGAAGGTGGCCCCTAAATCCAGGGACGAGTGTCCTTGAGAGACAGGAAGGTCATGCAGAGACGTAGGGAGGCTAGGACAGCAGAGGAGGAGCTGAGAGTAACGCAGCCCTGAGCCAAAGGTTGCTGAGAGCCACCAGGAGCTGGAGGGGCAGGGCAGGGTCCTTCCCTGGAGTCTCAGGGGACATGGGGCCCTCGCGAAGCCTCTATTTCAGACCTGTGGCCCCTGGGACCAAGAAAGAATACATTTCTATTGCTTTAAGTTAGTTACCTTCCACGGTGGTGACTTGGTACAGTCGCTCTAGAAAACTAACAGATGTAACAAAGGAATGTCGCCAATGCCACCGAGGCTCCCGAGGTGGATTGGCTGTGTGGGCCCGAGCCAGTGAAACGGCCTTTATAGCCGGCCGTGGCAGGGCCCGGGCAGAGAACACGCGAGATGATGGGACGGAGCTCAGAGGAGTGGAGCAATGAGGGTGCCACCCTGCAGGCTCAGAAGGTGAAGGGCGGGGAGGGGACCCGGTGCACTGGCAGAAGCTGGAAAAGGCGAAGGACAGGGCACACCTGGGGCCCCAGAGAGGGTCACAGCCCTGTCTGCCTCTTAGATTTCTGACCCCCAGATCTGTAACCAATGTTTGTTTTAAGCTGCTGAGTTTGCAGCAATTTGTTGTGGCAGCCACACCGAGACTACAGCCTTAGGAAATGGCCTGAGGGTGAGCACCCCAGACCCAGCCTACAGCCCCGCCCTTCTGCAGCTGTTCCCCTGCACACGCCTGAGGCGGCAGGAGGAGCTGCCTTAAAGGGTCATCACCGCTCAGGCCCCTTGTCCGGCCTGTAACAGACGTTCAGCCAACGTTACCGCTGAACACTCACCCTCTGTGGCGACCTCCGGGGCCAGCGCTCTCGCGCATCCAACCTGTGCGGCTCCCACGGCGCCCTGCACGCCGCTCCCCACGGAAGGAGATGCATTCGTGTTTGAGGAATAAACTATCCCAGAACAGAAGGCGGCGCGGCCCGCTCAGGCTCACACCTCCACCTCCACCCGACGCAGGGGCCCCGCGCGGACCTTCCGCCTCTCCCCGGAGAGTCTCGGCGCCGAGACCCCAGGGGAGAGGTTCCAAGGACGCGGAGGCAGCGCCTCACGCACGGCACCTTCTCCCATCTCTGGGAATCTCTAGCATTCATTTGTTCACCTATTTGTGTATTCCCCAAATATTTCCTGTGCTCCGGACACTGCGTAGGCCTGCGAGCAGGGGAGTTAGCAAGCACACAGTCGTAGACACTGTCCACCTGAACAGCCAAGACAGGGTGAGGCTCACGGGTAAGAGCACGCGTGCAGACAGCGGCTATACATATGCCGAGAAAGCACCACCAACGTGTCACAGGTCAAGTACTGCGGAACTTCCTTTAGACACACACTTTCACTTACATCCCCCGAGCTTCCACCTCGGATTTGTTATCACACAGATTCAACAAGTCGCAATTCAATTCTATGCATTTAGAACAACTGGATCACCATCTGACAAGACTTCTACAAGACATAAGGGTGAAGGGCGCGAAGAGGCAGCCCCAAGCTGAGCTTTGCAAGACTTCTCCTAATACTGCCTTGAAAACTAAAACCTTGCTCTTTTCCGTTCCAGGAAATTTGAAAGGAAAGCATTTAATCAACTGTATTTTGAACACCCAAAAGCCCAGGGTCTTTTTAGGATTATCTTGATTACTTTTCGTGCTGTCTTACACAGTGGCTCTGGAAGCAGCCTCTGGAAGGCCCCTTTCCACTGCGCTCAGCGCTCCACCAAGGGCGCCCCCCAGGTCGCTGGAGCCAGGCTGGGTGCCACACTGCCCCAGCCACTTCACCCTCGCCACTCTGAGGTCTTTGCCTTCCTTCCCAGTGAACTGAAAAACGACGGCTTTAAACTTCCACTTTCAGAATATAAAAAGCACAAGTCTCCCGAATCCTCCACACAATGGCCCTTGAGAGACATAAAAAGCGCCGCTGTGTCGCGGTCAGCGGGGCCCTGCGCCTCCTGTCCCCGCTGGCCGACAGCCTCTGCGCCCCCGCCTCCCTCCCTCCTTGCACCAGTGATCTGATTTCAGCATCTCTCAGCCCTGGAGAGTCTTTGGCAGAACACAATCCACTTCCCAGTGGAGTTGGTTTTAGAGTTTAGGAAGATAGAGAATTCTCCATCACATGACAGAGTGAGGCACATTGCTGGCTGCTTTCATACATATATCGGAGTACGAGAAATACCTCACCTTCCCCCGGAATCTAAGGAGGGCAGCGGCACAACCCGGCAGGAAATGACAAACTGCCCCCCCCAAAGCTCTGCCCTCCCCCCACCACCTGTGTGGGAGACAAGAGCCAGAGGAAGGCTGAGTGCAAGGCTCAGGCCTGACCTGAGGGAGCCCTCCAGGCAACTCCAGGGAGAACCCAGGGAGGCGGATGCCCCTTGCCACTTGGGTCTTGTGATGTTTTTCCTCAGAAGATGGAAATCCAGATTTCTATGTGAATTTACCAATTTTTCGCATCACGTAACAAACACCAAAAGAAAACAAAAGTGCCACTGTTGCTTGTGTGTGTGTGTGTGTGCACGCGCATGCACACACACACACACACTTAAGTACTTGGAATTTTAAAACATTTTAATTTAATAATAATTGTTAGCTGGGCATGGTGATGCATGCCTGTAATCCCAGTACTGGGGAGGCTGAGGCAGGAGGATTGTTGTGAGTTTGAGACCAGCCTGGGCTACAAAGACCAGCCTGAACTGCATAGTCAGATTCTGTCTCCAAAAGACAAATAATAATAATAATTATCAGCCTAAACCTTGGTGTGTAACCCTTTGGATCCTGCCAGATTAAGGCAAGATCCCAGCCTTTTCAGTCACCGATGTCCTCAGATTCTGCCCTCCAAAAGCCACAGCATCCCAGGGCCGAGAAGCTGCCGTGTCCCACATGACCACAGCTCACAACTTCCTAAGCTAACCCTTCTCATTTATCTGAGCCACACATCCACTCGTAGAACAGCCAACCCAGGAGGATCTTCAGTGACCCTAAATCTGCTCCCTGGGGACCTCCCAGTGCCATCAGTCCTGTGAGAGAGCGGCTGAGTGACAGCCCCCACAAGGAGCAGTGTCTCTGGAGGGTACTCATGACTGGACCAATGTTGGGGGGATGTCCCCTGGGGGACCCTGAGGCCCACACGCAGCTCTGTGGACAACTCCATTCATCCTGCGGTCACAGCAAATGTTATGAGATGTCGATGTGAAGCTCTGGCAAAGGCAGCCCTGGCAACGCATTAGGCCCTCCCCGTGGACGCGGGCACGGGCTGGCCGCACAGCCCGTCTCACTACAGCCCTGAGCGCTGGGACCTGTGGACCTGGGACCTGTGTCCCAGCCCTGAGCGCTGGGACATGTTCTGCTCCCCTGGAGAGTGGACAGTCATTTGCTAAAAAACATGCTCTCTTCGTGGACTCCCAGAGGGGACAGCTGACCAGGGCACTATCACCTTCCAAAATACGGTGCACACCACCATGGCCAGAGGATGTTCTGAGTATGTTTCTGGGCAATGAGCCAAAATGGGGTCCGTGAATCTGGACCTTCCCTTCTAGGGCAGAATTCTCCAGGGGAGGAGACCAAGGACCCCACCCCATGGAGCTCCACACCGGCTCTCCAGAGGGAAGTAAGAGCACAGGAACTCTGCGGTATGTTCACAGCAGCACAAGTGTACGGACACCAGCCCATCTGCCCCCGGCAGTGTCTCCTTCCAGCAGGAGGAGGGAATGATAAACATTGGGCCGCACGTGTTCAGGATTTTTCATCTGTACAAATGATTTCTGCTGTGGTTTAGCTCTAAAATGCGCCCCCTCCAGGTCTCATTCTTGTGGAAAGCAATCGGCCCTGGGCTGCCATGACCCTCAGTGCATTTGTCCATTGCTAAGCTTTGTAGCTCCATCAGCAGGCAGGAGGTGGGGCCTGGCAGGAGGTGGGCAAGAGCCCCGATCTGGAAGGGTACGACCTTGTCCTCAGCTCCTCCTTTCCCTCACTGCTTCCTGGCTGGGATACAGCAAGCAATTTTCCTGCACCAGGCCCTTCCTGCCTTGGAACTAGCCAACTATGCACTGAACCCACGGACACCCTAAGCCAGGACAAGCCTCTGCTTCTTTCAATTCCAAGTACAGGGTATTTTTGTCCCAGTGGTGCTACAGTGACTAATAAATCTCCCATGGCTTGGCTCTGATACTTCTAGATTACAAACACTGGGGACTTGTGCTTGTTTAATCTGGCCTACTCACGAAACACAAGGCTCTGCAGGAGCCCCGGCACAGGGCTGTGTCCCTGGATTTCAAGCTGGTCCTCCTTCCTCCCCAGAGGGAATTAATATTCCATGCCCAGGAAACGAACTCTGCCAAACCAGAGTTTCCTAGGCTCATTTTTTAAAATTATACTTCCATAATGTATCATTTCTTCTTTATTAATTGTCTCTGGAGAGAGATATGTACCTCCCACGTACCTCACACTGAAAAGAAATCTATTTCTCCCAGGCCTTTGCTACCACAGGGACACTGCTAAGTTCTTGAGTTGGGGACAAAGTTTTGTTTAACCTCTGGGCCTGGGTTTCAGGAAGAACACAGTTCAGCAGCATCGTACTTTCCTGTGACACATGTGAAGAGCTTAAGGAGCGGGGAGGACTCTGAAACTTTGCCTTTTCTCTCCTAAGTGGCTGCTACAAAAGCAGATGGCAAGAAAGGCACTAAGAAAAAAATAGGCAGAAACATTAAATTTGGTAATTTTGGCAGAACCCCCAAAGAGCCAGAGAAGCTGAAAACATAGGATGGTCCTTGGCAGAATCTGGAATCAGAAGTGTAGCTAATGAGCGTGTCAAATCCAGCAGAAATGTCCCAAGGCCAGGGTTCCCTCCCCTTAAGCTGTATCCTGGTTATATCCAAATTAAGCTAGGTGATGCCTGGTGAGCTTTTTTCTCATTTTAACAGTAATTTATTTTAATGACTATTAACAAAAATTTAGTATATCAAGCTCATGGATTTTATTATCTGATAATGAGGGTAAATTACTTTCTAAGCTTGAAAGAGGGAGACATTTATTAGCACCACACGCTCCCCAGCTGAGCCAACCAGCTGCCCAAAGAAGCAAGGCGTTGGAAGAAAATCTATTTAGCTAATGGCATTGCTGGGCATAGGCAGCTGGCACGGACTGGGGTGGCACGTGGGTTGTCAGCATTAGGAAAATACCATCCGGGCAGGAAGGAGATAGGAATAGTACAATGTGAAAGTTATAGCTCCAGGAGGACCGAGGTCACCCACGTCCGTGGCCCCTAGGTCTGCGAGAGCCTCTCCCCACCCCCCAGCCACCCCACCCCAAATCCTTAGACACCGCAAGGCCACAGATCAGCTTAGTTGGTGTGGTAAAGACAGAAACCGGACCTTCAGAGAAACAGACAGAAAGGTTTCAAAAAATGGTTAAGCCTTTCTCCTCCAAAATGGACCACCCTTTTGATAGGTTCTGGCCTGAGTCCAAACGGCTAAATTACTACGGACCTGGTTCAACATGGCTGAAGCCCAAAACAGCAGCTCATCTTCCCAGGGACCACCGCCTCCTGCTTCCCCATCCCAGCCCTGGGTACAACTTCCTTCTACCTGTCCTGTGCACAGCAGAGATCCCCCAGTCAGATCCTTGGGTGTCACTGAACCTGCCCCTCAAACTCCGCCCCTGACAGAAGTCCCTAAAATCTCAGCCTTCCTGTCTCAGGTCTGAGGATCCGCCTCTCCCTGTGGTCCTGTGGTCCTCTCAGGGTCCTTGGAGTTAATAAAGCCCCCCCCACTGCTTTTTTTTTTTTTTTTCACTTCTCCTTTTCTGCTACACGGGAAAAGCCTAACACTTTTCACAAACGGCAAAACGGCCCATTCTCTTTCCACTTGTGGGTGGGCCACTGCTTTCTCTACAAACCAAGCCCAAGCTTTCTAAAGAGCCACAAGTTCCAGATTTTTTTTTTCACCACCAAAAATGCTTATCCTCAACTCCAGACGACAATGCATCTCTTTCCTTTTTGAAAGCCCACGCGCTTCCTTGGAGTACCTTTTAAATTCTCCCCAATAATTCCCTCTATCCCTCCACAAGGAAAAGGAAGAGGAAGGGAAGGGAGGGGAGAGGAGCGGAGGGGAGGCTCTGAGCTGAGGGGGCGAAGGAAAGGAAGGTGGAGAAGGAGAAGGAGGGAAGACAGTAAAGAGAGGAGAGCGAGTCCCCTGGGCCTGAGGGCCGGGCTTCCCTCCCTCCACCCAGACCCCTGCTGTCACATCCTTGCCCCTGTCCTGGGCGCGGTCCTTCGGCTTCCCGCCTCGGGAGCTCAGGATGCAGAGACCGAACAGACGCTGGGGCAGAAGCGGAGCGGCCACAGGGCCTCCCTACCTTCACCACGTCCTCGTCCGCCGACCTGCACTCCACCGACTCCGACACGTGCACCACTGAGCCGTCCTCTTGGACCCCGACGACCTTGACGGGGACGGACACGGGCTTCCCAGTGAGGATGGCGGTGTTCAGAACCTCCGTGTCCTGCGCAGGAGACAGGGGTGCAGGTGAGCACGCGCGGGCCAGGCGGGGATGGGGAGGGCAGCGGATGAGGCCGTGAGCAGGCCGTCCTGGGCGCCCCGCCACCCAGCGCTGCCGGGGTCACGAGCCCCGGGAAGGGCGCGCTGCGCCTCCCACTCGCGGCCTTCTCCGGCCGTGCTCTGCGCTCCGTGCTCGGCGCAGGCTGCTGCTCGGGGCCTCGCAGCCCAGGAATCCCGGGCCTCCTCTGGGTGCCAGGTGAGGACAGCCAGCAGCCCTGAGCCTCTGCTCCCGAGGCCAGGCCCCGCGGTCTGCTTCTGCGACCTTCCTGCTGCCGCTGCTGCGGCGCCCTGTCCGCGCGACACCTGGGGGATTACGGCGGCCCCAGCTGCCTCCTGGGCCCGTGGCCCGGCCATCGGGCTCACACGACTTCTCACCAAGAGTAAAACTCGTCAAAAGGATCCTGCCATTCTTTTTATTTTGTCGATTTTTTTTATTAGTACACTTTGCAGCTCACAATGATCACATT
>NW_004524652.1:4759872-4760912 GCF_000260255.1 Octodon degus
TTGCCTAAGCTTGCCTAAGCAGGCGCTTTAGACCGCTGGCTCCAATACCACACTTTGATTCTTCTACTGATGGGCACAACGGGCCGCTTCCAAGACCGAGCTCTTATGAATGGTGCCTCTGGAGACACGCGTGTGCAGGGTGGGCGTTCAGATAAAGATCCGCCCTCACCACCCACTCAGCACCGGGCTCCGTCCTCCCTGCCCCACACATGGAGCTGTTCCACCTGTGGCATAGCTTCCCCTGCGCGTGGCTGCCCTGACCTGGGAAACGGGTGCAGAGCACCTTGTGCCTACTTGCTGGTATCTACCGGTCGATCTGCGCAAGACCTCAGGGCACTCGGGGAGCAGCGCCCGCACAGGGGACGGTCACATGCTTGCCGAGGGGACGAGATGAAGAACCCCCCGCTGGGGGCCCATGGCTGCCTGGATACAGAGCCAACCCGAGACGCAGGCAGCCCAGGTCGGCAGCGGAGTCCACCCCATGGCTCCCCCACTGTGGGTTCCTCCGAGATCCACCCTGCAGGCCACCCGTGTGGCTCCCAGTGGAGTCCGGGCTGCTGCTCAGAGCATGCCGAGCCCCACATTCAGGTTGCCAAGTCAGCTTCCCTCCGAATTCCACCTGGGAAAGGGCTGAGACGGGGCCAGCCTCAATAGTGATGAAGACAATAATGGTAATAATAATACTAATACTACTACTAATAATAATAATAAGGACCACCAAAGTAGGTGCTGTGAGACACCCAGAGCAGTATTTTCATATAATTAATTATTCATTCTCTTTCTCAGCGATCCTCCCAAGGCAGCACTTGCTATCATTACCAGTTTATAAATCAGTTGATTTTAGTGCTAGTACGCCTACAAAAAAGAGCTATTTTTTGAGAGAAAACATCAACTTTCCACTGAGTCACCATCAGTGGTTCTGTGGGGAACACCAGCACCCCGCTTTAAGGAAGATGGGTGTGAGTGAGACCACCAGGGCCGCTGGATCCTGAATAGACCCAGAGTGCAGGCCCAGCGTGTGAGTGAGACCACCCGGGGCC
>NW_004524652.1:4762890-4784258 GCF_000260255.1 Octodon degus
TATTTCCTATATGCTACTTCTGGAGGTATTAAACTGTTTCAAGTTTGTATAACTAGAAAATCTTACTTTTAGTTTTCAAAGGTATGTTTGCTAAGTATAAAATTCAAAGAGGACAGATTTTTTTTTCTTTTATTCCTTTAATTAGTCTAGTTTTTCTACACACTTGGTCCTTTTTTCTTTCTAACGTGGAATAATATGCTATTTAATTTTCTTCTTCCATAGCTAATATTTTTTATGTATATGCATTAATGATTTTTTTCTTTACAATAAGTTTTGAGCAATTTCATTTTTTATATCTTGGTATGGCTTTATTTAAATTTCTTATGCAAAAAGGTTCAGTTTTCTTAGAAATGCGGTATTATAAGTTGAACTAAATTCAGAAATTTTAAATCTTTAAATATTTATTGCTTACTCCTTTCTATTTTGAGAATTCTATTTATATAAATATAAGTTTCCTGATTTTGACACAGTGAACTATTATAACTGATCTGTAAATTCTTCATTTTTATTTTGGACAATTTTTAGTGTTATATTCATTTATATTTGTAAATGATTTATTTTCAATTTGCAATCTATTAAAATGTAGTCTTTTTTTTTTTTTTTTACACATGCGGTTCTCCTCTGGATGAAAGCTCGGGAGCTCATTCCGCAGAACGGAAGTCCAGTTTCCGTGCCTGCACACTCCACTCGCACACTCGCACCCGGGAGATGAGGCACAGACACACGGAGCCGCGGCGACAGGCAGGCAGGACAGGGAGAGCTGTGAGCGCTCAGACGAGGACCTTCTCGGGTGGGGCAGCGGGGCGGGGCTGGGAACCGCGTCCGCGTGCGTGGAAAACACACCGCCCTGGTGCCAGAGCGCGGTGCCCGAATGGGCTCCAGAGCGCAGCTGGAGCCCTAGCGCGGCGCTTTCTGCGCGCCAGCCGGGCCGTGAGTCCTCACGGCTCGCCGTCCAGCCCGACCCCCTCTTAATGATAGCATTTCATTGGGGTGTCACCACTATCCTACAAGAAGCAAATGACCCGAGGCCACTGGACCAGGCCTCCCGGAGACTGCAGGACCCCAAAGCAGCCCGTCAAAATAGACGAACCCTTTGATCACAAAGATACATTTGAGGGAGGCCAAGTGCAGGAGATGGGAGACCAAGGTAGGAGAGGGCCAGATTCCTGGGGTGATTGTGGGTCCCTGACTCCAGCGATACCTCGACTCTCTTATCTTTGGAAATTCAGATACACAAAAAAAGCCATTTCACTGAAGTCACTTGGAACTGATTTGTTTGTCACTCGCAAGGAAATTCCTTTATTATTTTATGAAAAATGAAAATGTCATAATCAAGAGAATAAAAATAATGATTAACCTGGGTAACATTATCTTCAAAGTAGAGTACAAGACATAAACCAAAAAGTCACGCAGAAAAAGAAAAGAAACAGATAATACAAATCTTTCTTTTCAATGAACTAAGATAAACTGGTAGTGTAAGGCTGGTGAGATAGCTCAGCCAAGGAAGCACCTGCTTAGGCGAGCACAGGGACCCGGGTTCAATCTCCGGCCCCACGTGCTGCGCTGGCCCCACCCCCAGGTGCACTGCGCCAGCCCTGGTGATGCAGGCCTATAATCCCAGCACTGGGAAGGTTGAAAACAAGAGGATCGCTACAAATCTGAGCTGCATAGTGAGACCTTATACCAAATACATTAAAAAAAAAAAAAAACCTAGTAGTATAAATGAAACTAATTGGCATATCTATTAAAATATTTTCAAAACAATGTAATTTGTAACCTGAGGAGGTATTTCAACTCCTCTCTACTTCCTATTCATATGAGCCCAGCCTACAGGAAACACCAAGAAAGGGGAAAATATTCCATATTATTCTCTATCTTGTATAAAGAAACTCAAAGCCTTCGAGATGCTGCAAGAGGTTTCCCCAAATGCGTTTCAATGGAGGCGACATCCGTGTTTCTAACAACAGACTGCAGCTCGCGGAGCCTCCGCTACAGACAGCCCGCGGCAGTGTCAGTGTACCCGGCTTTCCTGTGGGTGGTGGAGGGCTTTGCCCCGGGCTTTCCCAGTGCCTACTAACGGCCACATGACCATCCCCAAAGCAGCCCTGCCCCATTCCTGGGCACCCAGACAAAAACAACTCCTGAGGAGAACCTTACCTAGAAAGCACCCCCCGGTGCCAGAGATCGCTCAAACGTCGTCACCTATGGGAAGGCAAAGCGCCTCTGCTCCTGCCCTGGAGCACGGGGTTCCACAGCTCAAAGCACAGCTACGGTCATCCACGCAGCTGCATTTCCATTAATGCTGCGCAAGACGACACCATCCATGAAGGCTTCAGGGTAATTACGGGCGTCAGCAAAATCTGCTCTCCAAGAACGCCACGGGGAGACAAGCGAACAATGCCAAAACCAGACCTTTTCAGAACTCCAGCAGTGAGCAGTTGCTCATGCACTTGTAAGAATGCACATCCGAGAAACAAGGCTGCATCTTGGTTTGAAACCCAGAGAACACCGGCATTTTAACCTGATACCCTGCACTCCGACTCCCCAGCTTGTGAAAGCTTTGAAGACTAACAACCCAACTTTCCCTAAAAATCAGCAGTGGGGAAGTCACTGGAGAGACAACAGAGACCCAGAGATCTTTCCAAACCTTGTTCCCAAATAACTTTGGTAACTTGACGCCCCTGATGGCCCCCTGGAAGACCCCAACCGCAAGGTTCTGATGGACCGGACCCAGTCCGGGCTCACCAGTGAGGTCAACCTTCCCCTAGAGACAGGTGTCAAGAGGCAACTCCAGACTGTGGTTCAGCTTCCTACCCATGGCAGGCAGTGGATACCAACTTGAACAAGAGCTTGAAAAAGAAAAGGTAACAGCCAAGATAGCTTAGGGGCTTTGAAAGTCTGGGACTTTGTCCTGTCCTTACCCGGAGCTGCACTCACACCAGGAAATAGGAGAGAAGGCCCAAATCTCTTGCCTCTGGCTGGCCTAAAGTCTCTGCAAAAGCAGGAAGTGCAAGCTGAGGCAGATTCCAGGGGCTAAAGGAAATCTCCACGTAATCACTGGCGGCTCCTACCAAGCTAAGATGCCCAGGAATATCACTGAATCAAAAAGTAGTGGGTTGGTACCCACCACGACATGCAGAAACCTTGAAAGCATGTCAGGAAAAGAAGCTAGACTCCAAGGACACACGGGAGATGGTTCCAGCTGTAGGCGACGCCCAGGGCAGGCAAATCCACAGGGCAGAAGAGTCTCATTTGTGAGGGGACTGGCGGGTGGGGAGGGCGAGGTCACAGCTGGCAAGTATGGGGTCTCGCTAGGCAAGAAAAGTAACGCTGTAGATTTGGTGGCACTTTGTGAATCATCTACCAGCTGCGACAAACAAAAGATGCATCATCAGTATGCTGAGATGAACTGTGCCCTGGTGCTTCACCCCTTGGGGACCCGAATGCAGAGAGAAGCAGGCTTGTGCCACACCTCTGTGTCTGGGACGAGCTCAGGGCTGACACGACAGCTGTGCGGACGAGAAAGGGCTTGGCAAAAGAGAAACCCTGCTGAGCAGGTAGGACCAGCATGGGTGCCTCCAGCGGTCTTTGTGACCAGCTCAGATTTTACCAGACTGAGTAACAACTCCATATGCTGGCAATAAGAAGAATCCTTCCATCTGTGCCCACTCTGTTCTCTCCTTCCCTCTGTGCCCTGATGGTTGGGACTTCTCAAGTGACAGTTCTGTTGGCTTCTGGCCTGCAGACCCAACTGAGTTCTGGAGAACTCTTAGGATGGGAGGACTGGGCCATCACAGCAGCCTCAGACACCCACTCTCAAGCAGGGAAGTGGCCGCGGCTCCTTCCGCTTGGGATGTGAAGCCCTGTGCGGGTCAGTGGACAGCACAGGACACACCAGAACCTCAATGCCAGGGCCCCAGGGATGTTGCCAGCACCATATTCAAGGGAAAAGAATGCCAGCCCTTACACAACAAGCACCCGCCCTGTGCCAGTACTGCAGGAGGGGCCTTTTGCGTGTCATCGGATGCAATTCTCATGTGTTAATGAGCTTGGTCCTGTCATTATCTTTACTTGATTAATAAAAACCAAGGAAACTGGACATCTGGCTGGTAAAGTGACATGGCTCCGTCCCTGCATCCAGGAGCATCCTCAGCAGAGGAAGGCTGGCATGAGCTCACCTGCTCAGGATCCTGGGCGGCGCATTGTTTCTAACAGGAGCAGGGAGAAGTGCTCTGTGGAACATACGTTCATCAGAGGGGGCCAGACAGCCCAGGGCCTCGGTGCCCGTGCACACAGGATGGCTGTGATGCCAGATACACTGGACCTGAGTGGCGGTCAGCAGCAGGCTTCGTGCTCCAGTTTGCTTAACTATAGGCTAAGGGTCTTCTCAGGATTTTTTAAAGATGACTTTAGATAAGCAGCACTTGTCCCCTAGTGCTGTGGTCCAGGACATTATGTGCATGGATGTCACTGCCCACTTGAACTCAGACACGGCCACGTGATGGCACTTGGCCAACAGAACATAAGCGGAAAGAGGTGCTCACTGCAGAGCAGAAGCTCCAAGCAGAGCAGACTCATGCACAGCTCCCCCTCTCTGTCCCCAGCATGGAGGCTGCTGTGTCACCCCAGGTAGGAATGGCACAGAGCACAACCCCAGAGGATCTGAGCCGTACACATCCAGTGTGAACAAGGATAAGCCTGCGACGCTCTGTGCTATCAAAGTTCAGTAGCTGCAGTAACTTACTGGCACATTATTTTGACTGGATACTCTCAGAACCAAGATAAAATCGCTGTAAGCACATGCTGAATCCTAGGTTTGTTTTCTGTAGCAGTAGGGAATAGCCGTTCCGCAAGTGCTTTAGCCGTCAAGGGTTGAACAAGCACCATGTACTGGGCAACGGGAGCCAGAGTCCTCACTGCTAGAGAAGACGGAAAGCTCAAGGGAGCTCTGGGACCACGCACCAGCAGAGAGCTCCCAGGAGCAGGCAGCATTCGCATGGAGAGGGCGCGTGGGTCTGTCGGGGGTATCTGCTACTCCTGTCCGCTGAGCGCTTGGATGCAGACGATACCTTCCCTTTAGCAACCAGCAAGCAAGTACTCAGGTTTCATTTCTAAATAACATCCTTCCATCAAGAGACCAGAGCTCCTCGGGACAAGGCCTGATGTACGGATGACGCAAGGAAAGTGCAGAAGCCTGAAGTGCAGGAGCCTAAGTGGCACCAGAACGCAGCAAAGTGCCCACAAGTATTCAAAGGACACAGGTGATGGCATAAAGGGAGGCCCCTTTGTATCCATCAGGGTTTTCCTAGAGGAACAGATGCAACACAAGATGTACAGATGTATAGGAGATTATCAGATTGGCTTAGGACAGTCAGCCCGAGTCAGATGAGGAAGCGTGCAGAGGGTGTCTGCACCCTGGAGACTGAAGGGTTCGGTCCCAGGTCTCGAGCTCACTGCAGTGTTCCGTGCAAGTCCGTATCAGGAAGCCGATGGGTCCATGACAGAAGGCTGACGAATCTCCACCAGAAGGCTGAAGGGTCCAGGGCAAAGGCTGAATAGTCTGCGCTTGAAGCCAGGAGACGGCATCCAAGCTGACTGCAAAAACCGGAGCTCCTCTGAGGAAGTGGAATGCTCCAAGGATCCTCATTTCCCTTTTACAGCCTGAAGTGGTGAGCCACCCAAGAGAGGGGCCTCCACGCCCCTCCGGGGTGTGGACCTGCTGAGCAATTCAGGTAAGCTTTACACTTCTCGAGTGGACGCACTGTATCAAGCACTACACCCTTGCTGAACCCGGACAAGGTAGCATCACATAAACCATCACGGCGGCCAGTCTTATCTATGGGATAAAATAAGCATCTGAATTAAAGCACCTGCAAGCAGACACAGGGGCTGGGCACTCAATCCTGGGCATGCTGTGCCAGCCCCACACCCAGGGCGCACTGAGACAGCAATTGAGACTAGGCGTGGTGGCGTGCACCTGTAGTCCCAGCTCTTGGGAGGCTGTAAACAGATGGATCACTACAAGTCTGATCTACACAGTGAGACCCTGAACACCCTGTAGGCCTTTCCTTAAAAAATGCAAAGCATTAAAATTAAACTAAAAAACAAGTAAGCATCTGAGTCCATATGGCTATAAATAAATATGGGAGAAAGAAGGCCCCATTCCTGCAGATCAATACAAAAAGAACAATAAAACCAGCACATCACCACTGGCTCAGCCATTTTTTACTGTAATTCTTGCAGTCAAGAATCATTATTGGATTCTAAACTGACAGGCAGAGCGGTCAGGAATGGGCTATCTGCACAGTGCCAAAGTACCTCTGCATGACAGACAACTAATTTCAGTAATTTCACGGTGCCCAAGCCTAGCAAGCACCAGCTTACATGAATGGCCAAAGCTAGCATCCCTCGTGATGGGGTGAATGTCCACGGCGTCCCGACCCACACACACCATCATGTGCGTGCTCAGCGACTCCACACAGACACAGCCGAACTGCAGGCTTGAGACGGAATAATGGGCCTCCACATTCCAAATGCGCCACTATCTGCGGAAAACTGGAAAACTTCCACATCAAAAGCCATAGCCTAGGGGCCGGCGAGGTAGCTCAGTGGACTAAAGCACCTGTTTCGGCTTAGGGAAAGCGTGGGGACCGCTGTTTGATCCCTGGCACCACATGCCACACCAGTCCTGCCCCCAGAGTAGGCTAAACCAGCCAGAGTCCAGCCGTAGTGGCACACACCTGTAATCTCAGCACTGGGGAGGCTGAAAGCAGGAGGATCACTAGGAGTCCAAGCAGCATAGTGAGACCCTGCAACAACCAAATACATTTAAAAAAAAAAAAAAAAAAAGACATAGCCTCGGCACTGCCACACGCACCTGTAATCCCAGCTGAGAGGCTGAGGCAGGAGCATCACAAGTTTAAACCTAGCCTAGGCAACTTAGCAACTTGGCAAGTGGTATGTTCTGGCCCTGGTATGAATTGCTGAACTAGTACGGTAGTCATCTAATACAGCTAAAGCCCTTAAAACAGCAGCTTATCCTCGCAGAGACCGCCTCCCCATTGCTTCTCCAGCCCAGCCCAGGGTGCAGTTTCCTTCTACCTTTCCTGCTGCCACTGGGAAGACCCCAATCAGCTCCTCAGATATTTCTAAACAGCCCCTCCAGCCCCACCCATAACAAAAGCCCATAAATGCCCTGGCTTTCTCTGTCTTAGCCCAGAGGATCTATCCGCCCCATCCATCTGCCCTCGGTCCTCTCCAGGGCTGTGGAGCTAATAAAGGCTTCTTTTATCTTTCCTATCTCTTTATTGTGCTGTTGAAAAACCTATCAGCAAGACCCTGTCTCAAAATTAATTTTAAAAATTTAAGAGACATGAGGATGTAGCTCAGTACAAAATCCTTGGGTTCAATCCACAGTCCTGGAAAAAAACAGGGGAAAAAAGCGATAGAGCACAGGGACACAGCCCCCCCCGCAAAAACAAAAGCAAAAGCAAAGCCCCGCACAAAAAAAAAAAAAAAAAAAAAAAAAACAAAAAAAATATAAAATAAAAAATATACCCAAAAACAAAAAAAAAAAGCATTTTTTTCTATAGGGATCATTAGTGGGACAGTAGATGAAGTTTAAATAAGTCCTGGGGATAATTCTTTGTATTAATACTAATTTCTGGATTTGGAAAGTTTACCCTAGTTATATAAGAGCTCTGAAATGCCACAGTAAAGTATCTACAGAGGAACCTTGTACGTGGAACTTACTCAATAATGTTTTACTAAAATAATGATGTCAGGCACGGTGGGCACACCTGCAATCCCGGCTGGCCGGAGCCTGAGGCTGGAGGATCACCAGGTGGAGGCCAGCCGGAACAACTTAGTGAGATGCTGCCCCAAACAACAAAGGGCCTAGAGACATCATGGCTCAGAGCCGGAGCACCCCTGGCCCAGCCCATCAATCAATCAATCAAGTGAGTTTAGCATTTAGGGAATTTCAGTGAATATACTTGGGAAATGTGTTTATTCAGACTGCAGGTGAAATCAAAAGAACAAGCAACAAAGATGACTAAAAGCAGAATGGTAGAGGACATGATAACCAAGCAGAATTCCGCGAGAGCCTTTCTTAAGCACCTCGCTGTAGGTAAGCTCCAGGTGTGGTGTCGAGTGGCTTCCAGGCATCTGCGCGCTAACGGGGCACATGTAGTCATGCGCAGTCAGGTAAGCACTGACACCCTGTGACCCACAGAGCACTGGAGAACAGGACCTGGGAGGTGGCAGGCACAGGACGAGCGCGACCGGCCTCACTGCCATCTTCCTTCGCCCTCCCACATGGCCATGGACGGATGACGGCTTTTCCTCCCATCCTCTGAGGGAGAGGATGGAAGCTGAAAGGAGAGTGATAATTTGGCCTGGATCACACTGCTGCTAAGCAACCGGGGCAGGATGGGGACAGAGGTGCTTTGCCACCCGGCGAAGGGCTGGTCTTCTCAGTTACACACCAGCAAGCTGTTCCTCACAGTCCCCTTTCCTTCACCTGACTCAAAAGAAAGCTTTGAGGACGTGATATCGGTCGGAGAGACTCTGCTTTGAAAAAAACGTTTATGGGGATGTTAGATGAATATGATTCTTAATCTTTAGGAGAATCAACCACATAGTCTGAAAGCCCCACGTCGTGACGACGTGTGGCCTCTGGCCTGCTCCCTCTCAGCTGTCCCCCAAGTAAGTGAGGCTCTGGAGCACGACTCCAGGCCTGGCCACCTGCCTCCTCTCGATGAACCTCGTAGAGCTTTCGACTGACACCAACAGCCCACTGTGGCGCTTGTGCCACAGGTTGGCCGCCACTGCGCTAGACCCTGGCATGGGAATCGAGTGCTGGCCACATTCTGCTTGCAAACATTGGCTTCTCCTTTCCAGAGCTGCAGGACGGATGTAAGCTCACCTTGGTCAGGCGAAGGCGTGAGCTCCAACCGAAATGATTTCCAGTTGCCCTGTTGTGCATTACATAACTCCGAAGCCAACCAGCCTCCCCTCCCAACACTAGATGGCTATTTTTAGCCTGACCATTTATTATACACAAAGCACTAGATTTCAAAATTCAGTTCTTCATGTGTTCTTAAATAACACAGTGATTTCAAGTAGCACGGCTCTCAGAGAGTAAAGAGGCAGCCCTGCAGAAGGGCTGTTCTGATGTCTCCTGGTGGTAACAGGACAAGGGGGCTTCTCCAGCCTCTGCAGCACCCGGGTGGGCTCCTCCCCACCAGTCCTAGGAGGAGGAGGGGGAACGATGCCCTTGGGGGTCTCCAGCAGGGCCGTGGCTCTCAGCACAACAGATGCCAGTAGGTGAGTGCCCACAGCTCTCTGTCAGACAGGGATCCTTCAAGGAGTTGGAGCCCAGCCACATAAGCCCCACGGCTGTGAACCCTGTGGCACCAGGGACCGTGTTTCTTTCCTTTTTCTTCATTGCCTCCCACACTGCCTAGGCATGGCGAGATCTGAAACGGGGGAAAGCCATCTAACAGTGATGTAAGGACCATCCGTAACACACCTCCCTCCTCCCCTCCGTCACCATGGCAATGGTGACAAGGGGCCAGGCCACCATTTTCTGTGAAATGTACTGGCCCCCTGCCTGTCACCGTTGTCATTTCAGATATGAACAATAACCCATGCTGAGTCCATGGTTTCCTTTTTTAAAAAAATGGAACAGGATTAAGAAATTCTGGCCCCTGTTGACTTCACTCTAGAAAGGGAGACGCGTGAACCAAGAAGCAGCTGCCGGGCATTTCCTGCCAGCATGGTGGCAGGCAGAAAGAGACGGAGGCAGAGCAGAAGGCGCACAGAGCTCCGGGGCTAGTCCAGGTCCTTCCTGCATCCTGCATCCTGCATCCTGCATCCTGCATCCTGCATCCTGCCCTCCCCACCCTTGGATCCAGGACACGCGATGCTCTCAGGAGTCCTCTCTGCCTCCGACCAGCCCTGCTGGGTCCCTGCTGGGTCCCTGCTGGGTCCCTGCTACCCATCCCCAGAGAGTCTGAGCCCTGAGAGCTCTGAGGACGCCTGTGCCCTCTGCCTGGGTCCCATGAGGAAGACAGGCAAGACAGCAGCCCCAAGGAAGACATGTCTTAAAATAACACCAGTGTAGCAGGCAACCTCAGCTGCTCCAGTGCCTCACTCTGTCACCTCAGGTGGGACCCCAGATTCTGTACCTTTCCCTGAAGGAGCCTACTCCCCAAAGCAAGGGGGAAAGACAGGTCTACATAGAGCATCCTGAGCTAAGAGTCGGGGGCCTGCCCTGTAGCTCAGTTCTTTAAGTGGCTGCTTCAGCAAAGCAGTCAGGCTCAGGTTGCTGTGATTCGATCCCCACAACTCAAGCCAGCCAAATCTGCCCTGAAGGTATTCAGAGAAAAAAAAAAAAATCCTGAGCTAAGAGTCAAGGGACCTGGCTGAGGCCTCCAGCGCCCCAGCGGACCCTGAGGCAGCGAGGTCCGTCCTCAGCACCGGTCAGTTTCCAGAGATCAGAAGGTGCTTTTGAAAGAGATGAGAGGTGAAGAAAAAGCATCATGATATTGCCAAGTGATGAGGGGTGACAACTTGGGAGCCTCCCCTAGACCTAGGTTGAAGGACAAACGGCCACAGGGGCCAAGCAGCAGCTGATGGACAAAAGCAGAGCAGCCCAGAGGGACACAGGCATGGAAA
The DNA here is from genome assembly GCF_000260255.1 of Octodon degus. Lineage (NCBI taxonomy): Eukaryota > Metazoa > Chordata > Mammalia > Rodentia > Octodontidae > Octodon > Octodon degus. The sequence continues at coordinate 4,773,571 of NW_004524652.1, forward strand.
GGGCAACTGAAGAGGAACCCTAGGGGAGGCGTTCCTCACGGTCAAACTGAGTTCCCAGGACCAGGAGAACCAAGATCCGGGGAAACTGGTGCAGGAGTCACAACTTAGTATTCAGTGTACCCTTGTTGACGCAGCAGGCCCTAGGTCAAAAGCCACACACCCAAGAGAGAAATCATGAATGTTGGGGGCAACCACTCAGCTTCGGAACCCCCTGAAGGAGCTCAGGCCTAGCCCTGGGGGACAAAGTACGGGGCTTAGGCCCCCTCCACAGACAGAAGCTCCCTGGGGGACAAAGTACGGGGCTTAGGCCCCCTCCACAGACAGAAGCTCCAGGGCCCATAGAGTCTGGGGCTGACTCTGCAGCCCTGGCTACCATCCTGCCAGGTGAGGGGGTGAGGAGCTGTCCATTGGGGCACCAGTCCAGCCTGGCTCAGAGAGTACTGGTTCCAGGGAGCCAGGGAGGTGGCACCTGGCAGAGCCAGGGTGCTCGGATCTCTGCATACTTGGCCCCCAGAACCTCACTCACCAACTAGGCCCCGCTAGAGCTTCCTGCTTCTCAAGGCTGGCGGGATCTGGACCCCAAAGTCGGACTTTGTGCCCCCAGAGGCTCAAGACTCTGGTTCCACCTTCGGGATCTTCCTTTCACTCCCTGCCCGCCCTAGTTTACAGGAGCCCAGAAGAGAGACAGGGGACAGCGACTGGACTTCAGTGAGCCAGGTCTCAGGATTGCTCCTAGACATGCCTGTACAGCCAGCTTCTCTTCCTGAAGAACACAAAAATGTCCTTCATTCAAACGAAGGAGCAGGGGCCCTCCTCCGTCAGGCCCAGCGAATACCTTTAGGAGAAACCTGAGAGGGCGCATACTCCAGGATGCCCATAACTCCCGCTTGTGGCCTCCCCTGCCCCTGTGGCCCAGCCTGCGCCTGGCCAGGCGGTACCGCCTGTCACCCATCCATTACCCTTCAGATGGGCTCAGCGTGTACCCTCCCCGGCATCCCAGCTCTGACTTCATATTCATTGTGGCGGCTTCTTGCCCTTCAACCCAAAAGTCAGTTCACTCCATTCCCCCACAGAGTTCGGCAGGCCCGGTGGCTGAGTGGCCTCACCCCTCAGTCCTGTCCTGAAGAGCCTGCTCCGCCTCGGGAGCAGACTGCTGTACGGTTGCTTGACCAGGACAGTGGTGTAAGGTTGCAGGAGCATCCTGGGAAACTAGCCGTGTCAAGTCCTGGGTCACACCCCTACAGAGTCCTCGACTTCCAGGAGCGAAAGAGGCAGCGCTCTGAGCTGCCAGAGCCTGCCTTCCAGGCGAGCGTGGGGAAGCACAGCCCTGCTCGGGGTGACGCGACCAGAGCCAAAGGTGACACAACTGCGCCCACTGACTGAGCCAGGGCCTCCAGGGTCTTGCCCTAAGACCAGGCCAGAGACACGAGAGCCCTTCTCCCAGGAGTGGTCCGAGGAAACGGAACCCTGCCCACAGCAGAGCCGAAGCGAGCGCAAAAGCTTGAACAAAGCTGGGTAGAGAGAAAGGTGTCAGCAGATAGAGTTAGTCAGGGTGACAGCCCACTACTATTATGGACTACTGGACTATATTAGATTATTTTGCTGGATTCAAGCACCTGCAATACTTAAATGGCAACAGAATACCCATCTCTGACAAAACTAAACTAAAAAGGCGGGATATAAATGAAGGACCATTTTGTATCTGTATATACAAAATAGGATAGATTTACAGCTATTTTCTCTTAATTCAATGAGAAGAAAAAATTGCACTAGTAGTGTTTGGACAGGAAATCCTGTCTGCATCTTGTACTATGGATAACTAGTATGAAGACAACAATATGCGATGTATTAATTATTATAACTGTCCCGCTAACCTGTTTTGAAACTGTCTCATTGCTATTTGTTTCTCAATAAAATTAATTAAAAATTTAAGAAAAGAAGAAGAAAGAAAGGTAACGCTGAAGCTCTGCCGACAGAGACCTTGGAGAGCAGCAGCGGCAGGCGGGATCGACCTGGGCCTGGCCCATGCCCTGTTCCGCCGGCGCCCGCCACTTCCAGTGGGACTCTGCACCGCCAGCCCCAACGCTGTGTGGTGAGTACATGTTTTCGCTACTTCTTCCTTTGCCTCTTAGCACTGCTTTAATTACGGCCCTAACCTGTCGAGAATGTTTCTTTGCTGTCTGAGGAAAATCCCATCCAGCTTGAGCTACACTAAACTTAACAACTTCCAGTTGCCACCGCGGGACCAGCAAACTAATGACATCCCTTCAATTAAAATGGAAAACATGGGTTGACGGCGCTGCAGAGGAAGCCCTTAGCTACTGAGCCGAGCCCTTAATGGTCGCTTTATTTAAATATGAATCCACCCTCCCAGGAGTTCCGGTGAATTTGTGGGCACCCAGCAGGGAGTCTGGGGGTGGGGGGACAGGCCAGCCCTTGAGAGGGGCCCCACGGGTGTGAGAAGACTGGGGAGGAGGGGAGGAGAGCAGCCCCCTGCTTCTGCTGTACAGAACCAGAGAGCCTCTGTGCTCCACAGTGGGACCCGCTTGTCCCCCTCCTGCCCTCCAGCCCTCCTGCCCCGTCACTCTTGTCACAGTACAGGGAACCTTGCCTGGAGGAGCACCCCCAGGATTCTCGACAACATCCTGTCGTCCACTGGGGCTTCCTGAGGGGACACAGAGTGTCCACAAGGACCCACTTGGCAGATGCCCAAGGTGCGGTTGAGCACACACGTGGAAGAGCACAAAGACGAGGAGGTGCCGGTGTTGTTTACACTTACAGGTTATATTCATTGAGTTTTCGTGACCCCCAAGTCAGAAAAAGCTCACCCAGGATCCCACTACCACGTGCAGGGCCTAGCACCAACACTCAGAAAGCCCTGCTCCAGCGTGAGCGCCTTTCTGCTCCCTAGTGCCACGGGGGGAAGAAACTCCTGACCTGAAGGGTAGCTGGGACCAGCCCATGTTCTCTAAAATCAAAGAATAAATCAAAGAACAACAGAAGTCAAGGGCAGAATATATTTATTGGGGGAAAGAAAGCTTCTGTCTGAGAGAGACAGAAAGGAACCTGAGTGGGTTGCCACAGACCCTGGCTTTTCTAGGGATTTTTATAGAGCAAATCTGTGAGGTGAGGCAGCTCCAAGGTGGGGAAAAATGGAAACTTGCTGGGTGTGCGTGCGGTGGGACAAAACCGTTGTCAACCAGTAAGATTACAAGCGTAATTATTCAGGTAAAATTGATTAAACTGGGATCAAATGGGGAAGACAGTCACACAGCAAGCTTGCATGAATACAGAAGAGAGGCTTCTCCTGGGGGGGGGGGGGGCTTAGCAACTCTTACTGACTGTTTCAAAGTGGTTGCTAAGGCCGGGGAGATAGCTCAGCGGCGGCGGCGGCATAAGCGCCTGCCTGGCCAGCGCAAGGTCTTGGGTTCCGTCCCACCTAGTTAAGATATCGGCGCCTGATGCCCATCTCAAGGGAGGCATGAGGCCGCATTCATTTGATCCTTGTCTTGAGTCTGGCCCACAGCAGCAGTGCTGCCTCCCACAGCGGCCACGGGTCTCCTCTTCCTTAGGCGGCCCAGCTCTGATTCGCTGCCTATAATATTTCTAACTCAGCTGCCTCCAACATTAGAAATGCTACAGTCTCAGTAGCTGACAATCGTGAGGCGCTGCGTACCAGCTGGGACACAAAGCTCCTTCCCTGCTATTAGCCTTCAGGTGCAGTCTTTCTCAACTACCTTCTGTTTGGCATTAATTCTCCGGATCGCCCTGCTTGAGTTAACGGGACTTGCTACACTTTGAAAATTAAGGGCTTTCACCCAGTGAATGGAGCCTTAGACCCTCCCTTCCAGCCACAGGCTGACACCACAATGGCCCCACCAGCCACCGTCACACCGAATGTTAATGACTACTCAGGAAACAGTAAAACACCAGACTTCGTTTTCTGGCTCTTCCTTATCACACCTCCAGTATCTGCCCCTCGGTAAATATTTTCCAGCAGGAAAGGGAAGAGACCCAAGAGAAAGCTGGAGAAGAAAGCAGAGGGGAGGAGAGGGGCCGTGGCAAGAGCCCATCACCCACAGGAGAGGCCATCGCTGCCCTCCTTAGTGGAGAAATGGAAGTGCTGAGAGATCAGCCCTGGTCTCACGACAAAGGCTTGCATGGTCGCATGATGTTCCTGGGAAAACAAAACTCATACACTCTCCAGAACTAATCCTGGGTTGAGCCTTTCTTTTCCCACAAAGCCCCTTCTGCCAGAAGAGCCAGAAGTTGGGTGTATCCAGCCCCTGGCTAAGCTGAGGTCCCTGTTCTGAGCTCCGCCTCTGTCACTCAGGAGCATGTCAACCCCAGCCCCGCCTTCCTTGCGGGGCCATGGGCATCGGTAACTCTACCTTAGCCTCCAAAAGTAATCATGCACGTTAGCTAAAGCACTTAAAACACCAGGAACACTGCCTGGCCCCCCCCACACACACCCACCCAAAAAGGTTAACTACCGATTGGGTGCTCTTCGAGCAAAACGTCCAAGCCTGGTCAGCTGTTGCCTCCCAGGATGCCTCTACCCCAGTGACATTTTCTTCTAGTTAGAGTGAACAGCGTCCTCACGTGGGGCATGAAGGCTGGACAATGCCCCGCCTGGGCATACAGGCTCCGATTTTGGGGGGCTGTCTCTTGGATGTGTTCTGGGGTGTACTCTGGACGGCATGCACTCCAGCCCAAGCCTGGGAAGATTAGAAAGTGTTTGAACAAGGTAGTAATAAAGACCTAAATCCAGAGAACTCAGACCTACACAGAAAAGCTTTACATGCACATGAACTGAGGAGGAGGGTGGGATATTACCTACTTGCAAAGCCAAGACAGAAATAGTCCCCTAAGCTCTTTCATCCTGGCCCATCATACGCCTTTCAAACACTGAAAGTCACTTCAGAGGAGCTTGTCTAATTAAGAAACTCTTACAGAAAAAAAAAAAAAAAAAATCTATCTGTAGAGAAAAGAAGGCTATATATCGCTATGGGCATACCTGAGAGAAAAGTGTCCCTTTCCTCCCCCAATGCATTTTAGAGTTTCTATCCTGAGAAAAACTGAAAGAAGGTAGCAAGAAGCAGGACGCTGTGAAAATCACACACTATTTGTTATTTTGCTCCACCTTGAACCTGCCGAGAGCAGGCGTGTGATGTCAGCGTTGAAGCCGTTCTTCCAAGCCGTTCGATAAATTATTCAGCATCTTCTCCTTACTAAACATAAATATGAAGACTAATCTATAAAGTAAGACATTTGGTGAAATACAATCAAAGTAACTGCAAGCCTGCCCCAGCACTTGTGAAAACTCTTTCAGGACTCAAATTAACGAAACCGCTGGCTGCCAACCTATTTCCGTCTTCTCAGCTCTCTTGTGTCACGTTCCTCCTTCACCCGGGTCCTGCGGCGCAGGAGTGGGGCTTGCGCTCATTTTCCAGGGCTCCTATAATATGTTACTATGGATTTGGTGGCTTAAAAAAAGAAAGAAAGAAAGAAAGAAAGAAACTTAGTTTTTCACGGTTCTGGAGGCCAAGTGGGAAATGAGGGCCCAGCCAGCCCACGCCGCCTCCCAGCGCTCTGGGGAAACGACTCCTGGCTCTGCTTGGCCCCTCACCGCATCCACAGCTCCGGGTGTTCCCGGGCTCCTGGACACACCATTCTATCTCTGCCTCCGCCTGCACAGGGCTTCTGGCCAGTGCTCTTCTTCTGTGTGTGTTCAATTCCCACTTTCTGGTATGGGGGGCAGTTACTGGATTCAAGCACAACTATAAGCCCACTAAGGTATCTTTTTGAAGTCTTAACTCCTAAGCCAACTTGTTATTGCTCAGTGAAGTCATAGGAATAGACAGGAGGGGTGAGAACTTCAATATATCTTTTTGAGAGACACCACTCTGGCTTACTTTTCAAGCATGTATGACTTAAAGCACAAAACAGCAATCTTTTGTCTTTATGTCGCTGGAGATACAGTGACAAATGTTGGCTCTCACCTGTATTGACGGAAAAGCTTGCTCTTTCTCATTCTTTAAAAAAGAAATCCCTTACTACCATAGGGGAAACTCTGGGGTGTTTTCACATTTTTGTAACAAATGCAAAATCCAACTTGCAAAAAAAGCAGTCGCCTGCAGCCTGTAGCTCCTTGTTTATGTCTAGAAAGAGCAATGCCTGGTCATCAGTACACCCTGGGAGATCATAGAGGTCTCACTCTTTGCTCCTGAAGAATCAATCCAAGAAACACAGCTGGCCTTCCGGGAGCGGAGTGTCCATTTCACTGTTCCCAAGGACTTATCCTCTTCATCCTCCTCAGTGGCACGCATTTCTTTAACATACATGCCTGGCTAGAACCTGAAATCTGGATGAGCAGAAGACCTGAGACAGCTGTTTTATAGCTCCCCGTGCAGGCCGTGCGCGGGCAGGCGTTGCCGCCGCCCATGTGAGCCACGGGTGGCTGCCGGCTCCGGCTCCCCATCCCCAAAAGGAAATTGACAGCATTCGTGTGTTCAGTGATTGCTTTCCACTTTGCAGCTTCCTAAAGGCAAACTCCTCGGAACCTTCTCTGAGCAAGAGGGAGGGCACCCAAGCGATGCTGAGTAGCTAGTTTGTGCAGATTCTGTTCTAGGCAAGGCAAAAGAGCTTCGTCCACACACTACTTCAGTGAAGGAGTTGCGCTGAATCTTGGGGAGGCGGGCGAGCCACGGCCCCCGCGAACAGACAGTCACCCAGTAGTTTAGAGAATGAACCGGCCACTGGGGCAGAGTTTATCTATTTCCTATATTGATTTGTCATCATAGATTCTGAAAATTATGTTTGAAGGGTCATAAAGACCCCAAAACTGGAGAGAGTACAATTGACAATATTGAAGGAAGATGGATGCTGGCTTCTTTTTCCTGCCAATCCTGTGTCTGAAGTTAACCTACTGATTTATATGTTGTCTTAGCTTCTCTTCTATGGAAAGAAACTGTGTGCCTACTTCATTTGCACTGTGCCTGAGAATGCAGGCAGAAACAAGAAATGCGGAAAAACACCAGTGGATGAGTATGTGGGCCAACCGATAGGCAAGAGACGCACTGATTAGACTCATCTTGGTGTGCCCTGCCTTGAAGCTAGGATCACGTAGTCGTAATCCTGTTATCCTCTCATCTAAAAATGCTCTAATGGCTCTTTCAGGGACTGTTCCCGTAAGTACTCCAGGTGATTTTCAGAGCTCTTTGTCAAATCAGTGGATAAGATCTGCATGCCAGGATGGCGGAAAGGTTTTCTCTGTTATTTGGATACATGGGCCTCCCATTTTCCTGTCCACAGAAGCCTAAATTTAAGGAGCTCACAGCATGAATTAGCCCTGAGCTCACAGAAAAGCCCCCAGACCGCGGTGCCCTGCCTCCCCAGAGTCTGCATCCAGCTTGTCCGCTCGCTGTGTGACCACATGAATGATCCTGCTGTGTGAGACCAGCCACCCCACAGGGAGCTTCTCTACTTTGGGTCTGTCACTGTATGGACTTCTTACGAGCACCCGGGACGTGGAGAACTGCACTGACCACTGCGTTACGGGGACAGAACAGAGAAAGCAGAGACCTCGAGGACACTCTCCATGTCATCGAGCAAATCCGCACGCCCCGCACCAGCTCCAGGGGAGCAAGAAAGGCGCAGGAAGACAGGCCACATGTTCCACCGCTGAAGGGATGGGAGGAGGAAGGGGTAGACGTGGTTGTCTGAAAACCGTGCTGCCCATGGGCACCTGGATTGCGTCACACAGCACACCTGTGGTGAGGGCGCTGGCAGAGGCGTGTGAGAGATGGCAGTGAGGAGATGAGGGTCTTTGAGGCCACGAGCCAGAACCTCAAGTGCATAGTTAGAGATTCTAAGACAGCCCACAGAGCCACAGTCCATGTGGCAGCCCACAGAGCCACAGTCCACACAGCAGCCTACAGGGCCACAGTCCACACAGCAGCCCACAGGGCCACAGTCCACACAGCAGCCCACAGGGCCACAGTCCACACAGCAGCCCACGGAGCCACAGTCCACACAGCAGCCCACGGAGCCACAGTCCACACAGCAGCCCACGGAGCCACAGTCCACACAGCAGCCCACGGGGCCACAGTCCACACAGCAGCCCATGGGGCCACAGTCCACATAGGATCCAAGCACATCAACTTGCAGAAGGAAAGTTCTGGCCCTCGCCCTCCCCACCCTCTGCTTTATGATTTACCATATTAGCCCTAACGCCAGCCAAGCTACAGACCGCCCTGACCCTCCCTGACCCCCTAAGTAACTTCCTGCACAGGTGTCCTGCCCTGGTCCTTTGCCCTCGCTTCCTGATTCTAGCAAGAGAAAGCCGCAGAGCCTCTCCTTCAGGGCTGCTTCCCGCCCCTCCCCCAAGACTCTCATGCTGGGGGGTGGTCTCGATGAAGGCAGCTCCTCTGCGTCCTCCTGGACTGTAAACTGGGCACTGCGGAATCACCCATCCTTTCCACTGTGCCGCTGTGGCCCCGTGGCCCCCTGCAGGCTACGCCACGGTCTCTCTGCAACCACCCAGCCCTCTCTCCTCCCCTCCTGCCAGCTTCCCCACAGCCACTCAAAAGCCCCCCAGAGAAGGCGCCCTCCTCTGACCAAAGCTTGAAAGGCGCCATCCAGGAAGCCCAGCATGGTCTGCACTGCCACAGATTTCTTCCCTTCACAGTGTCACATGAGAAGGCTCTGAAACAATCTGATGTGCCTGTCTGTCTATTATCCCAGCTGTGTCCTTCGTTCTTGGCATCTAGCAAGCACCCAGTAAATACTCATTGAATAAATGAATAAATTTAAACCAAGCCTCAAGCAAAGGAGCCTGTCTTTCTCTAAATGCATCCTACTGAAGAAAAGCAATTGGATTAGCATCTTATGTGGGTGGGTGGACGCATAGAGACAGACAGTGAGCCAGAGCTGGCTCAGATGACATGTGCTGGGTCTTGTGTCTGCCTACCCAATACCCCTCGCCTCCTCTTCAGGTATGAAAGCTCACTTGTTCAGATGGTGGAAGTCCCTGGCCTAAGGAAAGGTTTGCCTTGTCTCAGTGGTAGCAAGCCTGTGGCACGTGGGCCGAATAGGGCCGTGTACATCATTACAAGCTCAAAAGCGTTCACCTAAACCTTCCCTAGAGGATGAATCAGGACTCATCTAAATCAGAGCGACCTCAGTCTCCTGGGCAAACGATTCCCTCAAAGCCAGGCATGCCGTCTAACTCTGAGTAACAGTACATGCGAGGAGGACTGTTTAGAAGTTCTTCTAAGGTAAAGGAATAAAATATAACATGAATACAAATGTAAACACATATGTGCGCCTACGTGCACACGCATGAAGAGGAATGTCCATGTGTGGAAGTAACCGCCTCACGTGTGCAGTACGCCAGCGTGCAGTACTGTGCTCCAGGCCCTCTCCTAAGACCCGGATGCACTTGACGCACTGAGGTAGAGTCTCAATCATGGAGAGGCCCTTATTCCTGCACCTTTCTTCCAGTCCAGAACAGAGATGTGGCTTGTCCACAGTAACCTCAGCCACTTCACGCCACGAGGCCATGATATGAAGCCCCAAGAACCCTGAGAACCTGGCCCCAGAGCCGAGCCAGTGGCTGCCGCCCCCAGCCAAGCACCGCTACGCCGTGAACTCCAACTCTGCATACTCTTCGACCTGCAGTGGAAGCACAAGCGGTGCTCGCTGGCCGCCAGCTCTGGGGGTGCTCTGGTCAGCCAGTGGGGCCCCAGCACCCTGGGAAGTGGAACAAAAGATAAAGAGGGTACAGGAGCACACTGCAGGCGAACAGTGAGAAGGAACGTGGTGCGGGAACCAGCTCAGACAGCCTGCGTACAATTCCTAAGCGGGCTGCCTCCTTATCCCAAGATAAAGTAGGATTTCCTTAACGAACCAGAGATAGGTGTTAGTTGTCTCCCCTTCAGAAGTGCAGGTGCGTCTGCCACAGACATCCAAGGGGCTCCTATTTTTGTAGATCTCAGACGAAAGTGTTGTGACAACTCATCTCCGGCTTGGGTCCTTCGTCAATTCTAACCGCCATCCCATGCACAAATTCTCACTAGCACTCCTTATATTAAAGAAATAAATACCAGAGGAGAGCCCGCTTTGCCTCTGCCCCTTTAACTTGTCACTCTACACGAGCTCCACGCGCCTCGCACCTGGGGAGAGAGTCCGAGGCTGGTCTCCAGCTCTAGATCTCAGCTGGTGTCATCCCTCCCTTAACACGATTAGTTTAGTACTTTTTCGAAACGTGCACAGTGCACACGGCATGAGCAGCCGCTGAGGCAGCTTCTGCTGAACACAGCGCGCCTTGGAAGCTGAGGGGCTCGCATGGAGGCGTCCAACCCGCCACGACTGGAGGGAATGTTCTAACTGCATCTGGGCGTGTCAGAGCTCCCTCCCCGCGTCGGTATTCCCTAAACAATTCAGCGTATGGAACAAGCATCTGCATAGCATTTTGTCTTAATTACTTTTCTTGTTGCTGAGACAAAACGTCAGACACCCAGAGTTAAAGGGAGAAAGGTTCGTGAAGCTCACAGGTGTAGAGGTTTCAGTGTAGAATCAGCTGGCTCCAGAGCAGGCTGGCATATGGCAGAGGGGCAACGTTCATGGTGGCAGAAGATGGCAAAAGCAATGGGAGAGAGATAGAAGGAGGGAGGGGGAGGGAGGGA
>NW_004524652.1:4784459-4786360 GCF_000260255.1 Octodon degus
GGAGGGAAGGAGAGAAAGAGACAGGGAGGGAGGGAAGGAAAGGAAGAGAGAAGGAAGGGAGAGAGGGAAGGAGGGAGAGAGAGGGAGGGAGGAGGGAGGGAGGGAGGGGAGGAGAGGAAAAGAAAAGGGAAGGAGAGAGGGAGAAGGGAAGGAGGGAGAGGGAGAGAAAGAGACAGGGAGGGAGGGAAGGAGAGGAAGAGAGAAGGAATGGAGTGAGGGAGGGAGGGAAAGGGTGACAGAGAGGGAGGAGGGAAGGAGAGGAAAAGAGAAGGGAGGGAGAGAAAGAAGGGAAGGAGGGAGAGAGAGAGAAGGGAGGGAGAGGGAGAGAAAGAGACAGAGAAGGAGGGAGGGAGGAAAGGGGAGAGAGAGGGAGACAGAGAGGGAGGGAGGGAAGGAGAGGAAGAGAGAAGGGAGAGAGAGAAGAAGGGAGGGAGGGAGGGAAAAGAGAGGGAGGAAAGGAGAAGAAAAGAGGAGAGAGGTAGAGATAAGAGAAGGAAGGAGGGAGAGGGAGAGAAAAAGAGAGAGGGAAGAAGGGAGGGAGGGAGAGAAGGGAGGAAGAGGGAGAGAAAGAGACAGAGGGAGGAAGGGTGGAAGGGAGAGGGAAAAAAGGGAGAGAGGAGGGGAGAGGGAGATGGGAGAGAGAAGGGGGAGAGGGAGAGAGGGGGAGAGAACCAGAGAGAGAGAGAGAGAGAGAGAGAGAGAGAGAGCTCCTTCTCTCCCTTCTATTGTAGGCAGGCTCCCACCGGAGGGAGGCGCACACGCACACCCATGATCCCAGCTGTGGACCATGAATCAGTCACAAACTCCAGAAGCCCAGCCCATGACTGCACGAGGCTTTAGAGGGACATCTAGGTGCAAGCCATAACACATTTACATTGTATTATGCATTAGAAGTAACTGAGAGATTATTTAAAGTCTCTGGGAGGATTGCATAAAATTTATGGGAGTGCTGCGCCATCTTATACAGCAAAGCTGAGCGCCACAAATCTTACTACCTGCGGGGGGCCTGGTGCCAACACCCCGTGGGTGCCGAGGAGCAGACCTAACTCTGAAGCCAAGGTCCACCATGCCCTCGACTGATCCGTCAGCCCTCACCCCTGCGCCAAGGAAATGTGGTGCACTTTCTAGATTTTCTACATCACATAACACGACGTCTTCCACACGTGCGCCAGGGGTGGCCCGTGTCAGCAGCCTGCGCATTGTCGTTGGGGGGATCCCACTGCCTGGACGAGCTCCATTTGCTGCCCGTCCCTTCACTAGATGTTGGTCCCTGGACTCCTCCTTTCCAAGTCCTGACTCTTCCGACCCAAACTGCTTAGGAATGTCGATATGGTACCAGTGTCACGTGGGGACGTTGTGCGTAGCACCGTCGGGAATGCTCCAAGCGCTTTCCACACTGCTCGGCCCGTGTGGCTCCCTGAGGACTGACGGTGCTAGTCGTGTCAGGCTCAGCTCATATTTAGAACATATAAAGAGCCCAAAAATTAGCCCCCCCCAAATAAAATCTCAACCAATGAAATAAACAGACCCTTCACATATGAAGTACAAATGGCCAGTAAATTCAGGAAGAAATGCTGAACATCTGCGGCAACTAGAGACACACAAGCCACACTGATGCTCCCTGTTACCCAGGAGGAAGGCCACCACCAAGCAATCAAATGATGACAAGCACTGAGGAGGCTGCAGGTGAGAGGAGCCTTCCTCGTTGTTGGTGGGAATGTGAACTTCTACGACCACTGCGCAGATTCCTCAGCAAACTAAAGCCAGAAGTTACATTTCACCTAGCCATTCCCCTTCTGGGTGTCTTCCAAAAAGATTGAAAGGCCTCAGATTGCGGGGCAGCGTGCATAGCCACGTTCATCAATTCATCACAGCAGAATTCGTAACAGCTAAACCTTTAC
>NW_004524652.1:4786460-4816727 GCF_000260255.1 Octodon degus
GTGTCAGGCTCAGCTCATATTTAGAACATATAAAGAGCCCAAAAATTAGCCCCCCCCAAATAAAATCTCAACCAATGAAATAAACAGACCCTTCACATATGAAGTACAAATGGCCAGTAAATTCAGGAAGAAATGCTGAACATCTGCGGCAACTAGAGACACACAAGCCACACTGATGCTCCCTGTTACCCAGGAGGAAGGCCACCACCAAGCAATCAAATGATGACAAGCACTGAGGAGGCTGCAGGTGAGAGGAGCCTTCCTCGTTGTTGGTGGGAATGTGAACTTCTACGACCACTGCGCAGATTCCTCAGCAAACTAAAGCCAGAAGTTACATTTCACCTAGCCATTCCCCTTCTGGGTGTCTTCCAAAAAGATTGAAAGGCCTCAGATTGCGGGGCAGCGTGCATAGCCACGTTCATCAATTCATCACAGCAGAATTCGTAACAGCTAAACCTTTACTGGCCTTCAGGCCCATCAGCAAATGCACAGTAACGAAAACATGGTGATTTACATGCACTCTTGAAGAGGAGGTACAGTGTGTCGTTGCCAGGGACAGTGTTTCAGAGACCCCAGTTAAGGGCAGTTGCCTGAAAGTATGGCCTTTTCTTTGGAGGGGGGGGTGTAGTGGTTGATACATTGTGTCAACTTGGCCAGATGACTCCCCGTGTACATCTTGTGTTAATATCTGTTCCTTATATTATATCTGTTCCTCTAAGTAAAACCCTGACCAATACAGGGGGGTTGTTTTGTTTTTTTGGTACTGGGGATTGAACTCAGGACCTTGTGCTTACCAGGCAAGCGCTTATTCCACTGAGCCATCTCCCCGGCCCATCAAAGTATGGTTAGTCATCTATCTCTTTACTGAATGTTCACCGCATTGCTCTCGACTGTATTTAGATTTTGGATCACGACGTATTCTTAATGAACTGAACAACTCTACCCCTAGGAAATTTGCCTTCTAGTCTCTCGATCTAGTAGTAGCATAGCACTCAGACAGTCCTACAATGGCTGCATTTTTATGCCTAGTATCCATAAGTATTTCTTCCTCCCTTGTTTATTTTTGACCAATCTATATCTGAATATATCTAAGATGGGTTTTGTTGATAACACAGCGTTGGGTATTGCTTTTCTTTTCCAGTTTGACTTCTTTGACTTTTAATTTGTTTGTTCAGTGCTCTTACATTTACTGTAAGGTGAGCCTTGCTATGCTTCAGATCTAAGCTGCCCCCTGAAGTCTCGTGTGTTGGAATGAACCGGAATCACACAGTGCTGTGCACATGGGCGCGCTCCCCCGCCGCTGCGTGTGTGGCTGCATGTGCTCGCAGGAGGTGGGGTCTTGGGAGAGGATGCGAGTCCCTGGGAGTGACCCCGGAGGGCAGACCACCGTCACCACTTCTTTCGTCCTCTGCCTTGCTCTCTGCACCTTGGCCAGCGCAGCCATCGTGTCTTCTGCCGCATCCTGCCCTTTCTCATTTCTGCCTTGAACCCAGTGAGCCAGGGACCAAGTCTGCCACAGCCCTGAGCCGAAAGAACCCTCTGCTCCTTCAAGCTGCGTGCGCTGAATTTTTATCCCAGCGATGGGGAGTGGCTTATGTGACGACCTTCATACGCTGTGGTCTGACAGCCTAGTAACAAGGAGCCCTACACGTCACTTATTGTTATGATTTTGGCAATAAAAGAAAAAGGAAGGAAATGCAGAAGAACTGGTTTAGGGCTTCGCTAAGGATACTGTGAAACACAAGCACATAGACAGCATTCATGTGTGAAAAAGAAAGGACCAGGGGGCTGCGCAGGCTGACCAGAAAGCACATGTGCTGTGTCTACAGAACACCATGCTTTGTACTTATTTATAGAAAAATAGAGTGTTTGTGTTTATATGTAATATTTTGTATATAGAGATTTATATGCAGAAAAAATTAACTTCAACATTTAACAAAAAAGCAGTGATTAAACAAAATCATGCCTTTACTACGAAATATTGTATGGTTGCAAAAATGGAAAAATATTTAAGGTCTGCATATGCTGGCCTACAGGCATGCCACACTGTTGTAAAGAGTAAACATAGAATATTCCCACATGTGCTGTGTGTCTCTGTTCTGAGGTCACGCAGCTTGTAGGAAGGGGTCTGGGGACCAGCTCCTAGACTTCCCCAGGATAAGTCTGTATGTAGTATTTTGGCCGTGAGAGTGAAGCAAGCCACCTATGTAGGTGTGATGAGGGGACAGTACCTTCGGGAGCACAAACAGCAGGCAGCAGTGCTCAACATCCGGGCAACAATCACGTCACCTACGGCATCGTTACTTACATTTCTTTGAGCTGACTCATATTTGTATAGAATTTTGTTTTACTCCTTAATTACATAAGATGGTACCCGCCCCATAAGGAGAAGGAGCAAGTATTTGTTTGTTACATGACACCAGTCCCTGACAACACGCGTTCAGCGAGCAGAGCACACTGTCCAAACTCTCCCAGCAGGAGGGCAGATTCAGCCGCTTGCTCTTCAGCTCAGGAGCTGCTGCACAAGCTGCTGTGGTAAGAACAGCACGGCACTGGCAACAACAACAACAACAGACCTGAGGATCCGTGGGATGGATCAGAGACACAGACCTTCAAACACACTTGGCCACCTTGTCTTTGACAAAAGGGCCGAACCCCTTCGCTGGAAGAAGGCTGGCCTCTCTAACAAATGGCGCTAGAAAAACCGGCTGTCTACATGCTGAAGAACAAAACTTGGCCCACGTCTCTCACCAGGCAGTGAACTAAAATCAAACTGGATCAGCGATCTAAATGTTACCACTAAAACAGTAAATCTGCCGGGAGAGAGACAAGGTAGA
The DNA here is from genome assembly GCF_000260255.1 of Octodon degus. Classification (NCBI taxonomy): domain Eukaryota; kingdom Metazoa; phylum Chordata; class Mammalia; order Rodentia; family Octodontidae; genus Octodon; species Octodon degus. The sequence continues at coordinate 4,789,298 of NW_004524652.1, forward strand.
ACTCCGGGAGGCAGTAGTGCAGGCCAACACTTTATGAACAAAATCCCAACCACACAAGAAACACAAAAATCAACAACTAGGACCTCATCTTATAAAAAAATAAATAAATAAATAGAATAAAAATTTTTTAAAAAACCCTTTTGCTCAGCAAAAGAAATCACCAACACAGTGAAGAGACAACCCACCGAGTGGGAAGAAATTTGCCAGCTGTTCCTCAGACAAAGAACTAATATCTAGACTATGTAAAGAACTAGAAAATATCAGACCCCAAGACCTAAAGACTCAGTTCAACATGGGCATCTGAGATGAATACACACTTCTCAAATAAACAAGCAGAAACAGCAGATGAATATATGAAAAACGTCCAAAAGCACTGATCACCCAAGAGGTGTAAATTAAAACAATTCCTGAAATTTCATCTCACTCCAGAAAGAACGGCCATTATCAAGAAATCAGCTAATAAATACTGGCGGGCTATGGGGGAAAGGCAACCCTTTTCCATTCTCAGGAGTGGAGACTGACGCAGCCGCTCCAGAAGTCAGTATGGAGAGTCCTCAAAAAACTAGGAGCCCCCTTCACCCCAGCTACTCCAGTTCTTGGTATCTTCCTAAAAGAATTAAAAGCACCATGCAGCAATATCCACATACCCGTGTTTACAGTAGCACAATCTGTAATAGCTAAACCTTGGAAACAGACCAAATGCCATCAGCTAATGAATGGAAACAGATTTAGGTTTTGTTTTGTTTTTTTTTAATACAATGGAGTACTATTCTTCCATAAAGAAGGATAAACGAGATGTTTCTAGATAAATGGATGCACCCTGAGACCAGACTCAAGTGAAACAAATTAGACACTCATGTGGCAATGTCACATTGTCCCTCTGGTGTGAGGAATTGAAAGTGTAAGCAAGGACCAAAATGTCTAACAGATACTGTGAAATAGGAAGAAATTATTCCAACAGAAAGGGGAACTGTGGAGGGGGAAAGGCAGGGAGGGAAAAGGGGAACCATGAGAAAAGAAAGATAAGATGGCGCAAACCTTTTGTAAACAAGGAGGGAAGAGAGATTGGAGGGAGGAGAGGGGAGGAGGGAAAGAAGACTCCAGATACCATGCACAGGGATAAACTTCCTGTGATGAATGAGATCGTTACATACAGCTAAAATATACCAATAAAATTAACTTTTCAGAAAAGAGGGAAAGCACCACACAAGCCACAGAGGCACGTGGCGAGTGGCCAGCAACACCAGCTACCTCACAGCCCCGCGGTGACAGCCATCACACATCTGTCGTTCAATTCAGATGCAGAAAGCCAAGTCGGTGGTTGTGCAGGCTCTGTGTCCCGGTAATAAGACGCCTGACCTCTCCTGTCAGAAGTGAATGAGCAAAAGATGGAACTGGCCGACAAAGATGAAAGTGCAGCAAAGAAATTTAGGGCAATAAAAGCATAGAAAGTGAAAATTAAATGTAAATGGGGTTACAGAAGAAAGCGCTGACACGGGAAGTGTTGACACTACCGCAGCCCAAAGGGCTACGTATATGCACAAGAGAAATGGAATCAGACTGAAGTCAACTATAAATGAGGAAAGGAGGTGGAGCTAGGATGAAAATGCCTCAGAAGTAACATTGGGTTGCAACATTTCACCCTGGGCCTTCATGCTCATAATGCCAGCATTCTGGGAGGCTGAGGCAGGAGGATTTCAGTTGAAGCCCAGCCTGGACAGCTTAAGACCTAATGAGACCCTGTCTCAAAATTTAAAAGTAAAAAGTGGCTGGGAATATCTCTCAGTGTGAAGGCCCTGAATTCAGGGATAGGAATATAGCTCCATATGAATCATCCCCAATACTTAAACAAATAAATCATTGCATATTAAAGGAATTGTCAGAGATATCTCAGAGCTTCAGAAGTACAGACAATAGTGCTGGGGAGACAGTTCAGTAGAATAAGCACTTGTCTGGCAAGTGCAAGGTCCTGAGTTCAATCCCCGGTACTGACTCCTCCCCCCCAAAAAAGAAGTACAGACAATAAAATGTTGGAAAGTGGTTCCATCTCAGAAAAGTGTGACAATCTGCTCTTGCACCTGCACGTGGCAAACACGCTCCCTCCAGGTTGGTGAGACACAGACACCAAGCCTCCCTCCCACTCCTGGTAGTAAGTTTTGCACAAAGAACTACGGCACTTTAACTTTCCTGTTACTAATTTTTAATCACAATGTATTAATAAATATTAACATTGATGCTTTTTATTTCCCTACACATTTGTAATCAACACAAGGGAGTTCTTATATCCTGACCAAAATTGAAAGGCCACCAGACAATCACCCCTTTCCCATGTGTATTAGGATTGTGAGGTTATTTTTACATCCCTACATGACCATGCCAAGCATGGCACGTGCAACAGAAATGAAGCAATTTTGTTACATGACACTGGGTACTCTTGCCTGTCCAGGGCTTTGGAAAGGGCTTACAATTCTCTACTAAACAGGAAGATTAACAAATGTTGGGCAGTTGCCTTAAATACAGTAGAATTTAGGTGAGACTGTTCTTGACCTCCTCAGGAAGGCTGATAGGGGATGAAAGGGAGACCATTTTCTCCCTGCCACCCCCATGTACCAAGTCTGGGGGCCACGTGAGCTCAGGACAGCCCTGGGATGCGTCTCTTCGTCCACCCTGGGTGCCCTCAACTGTCACAGCTCCCCACCTGCAAACGCCACCCCAAAACTACCCATCCTCTGGGTCCCAGAGGCCCTGCTGAGCCCCATGAGCCACTCCCAACTCCACATCTGCCTGGTAGGATCCCCACCCGTGTGCCCTTGGGCGGGCAGTGATGATGGGGCTCTCTGTCCCCTCCACTCCCCTGGCCTCCAAAGCCCAGGCCCAGAACTGCTGTCTAATAAACCCTGGTTCAGCTTTTGTTAACTGCTGCTGAAGGAGTCACCTCTCTGAGCTACGGAAGTCACACTAAATTCCCCAGGAGGCATTCAGTGGAAACAGCCAGCGTCAGTCCAGGAAGGGCCACATGCAACTAGAAAAAGCTGCCTCATCCATCTCTCAAAAATTGCCATAATACACTGATTTTCCCAAAACAACAGCATTTGCTTGCCGTCTGCAGGACCGCTGTCCTCCTACATCCTCAGACCTGAGATGTCTACAAATGACCCTGCCGTAGACACTCCCACGGCAGCATGCAGCCTGCACAGCCTTACCCGCAGCCTTCAGGGTGTTCAGATGAGCTTCCTCTGGGGGCGGGGCAGGCCCTGCTGGTGTCTGGCCAGCCCGTGCTCCTCGCCTGACCTGCTACATGTGGAGTCTCTCCCCATGCAGTCCACAGTGGCTCCACCTACTGATGCAGCAGATTCTAACACATACAGTGGGATTTCACAGAAAAACATACAACACTTCTGAGCTAGAAATGTGCCTCATCAAGAGGCTGAACCATCATCCACAAGGCAGGTGCTACTAGGGGCTGGAAGCAGTGGCATGCTGGAGTCCGGGCAGCAGCCCTGCTGGGGACCACGGGTGAGGCCCCTGTAGATGGTGACTTTCGGTTTCCGCCAGAAGAACAACATGCACGCTAACTCCGGGGACAGAGGACAGCGCTGTGCCTGTCCCACGACACGCCCCCATGCTGCCACCATGAAGTGAGGTGAAAGGCAACTCCACCCTCGGCCTCAGCAACCCTCAGACCCCAGATCACCCCACCTCCGTCCCTGCTTCCAAAGCCTCCAGTTCTCCACAGTGCCCAGTGACCTTCAGGGGCCCGGTAGCTTTGCTATCCCCGGGGAGGAACACAGGCCAGATTTGGCCTCTTTTGCAATTCTGTGGGAAGCAAAAGCTGTTTGCCATTTTTCAGTGGGAGCGTTGAGCCAGCTCCACACACCGTGCTATGAGCTAATAGCATAATCATTATTTTTTCCTCATATTCATCTGCGAGGAAAATTATACAGGTTATTTTATCAGATGGTATTTTCAACAAGCTGGAGTAGTCGCGTAGAATGCACAGTGGTAGGAGCTATTACTCAGAGACCTTCAGGGGAAATTGAGAGGTTCTTTCTTCCTGGCATGGAGGCGGCTGGGGAGGAAGAGAGAAAAAGGAACCATTTGCCCTCTTGCGGCACAAAAACAGAAGGGCCTTCCCAGCCTCGCCCTCAAGGGGCTGCTGCATCTCTGCTTGTGTGGCTATGAAAAGAATGTGTCACATAGCCAACTCTCTACCCCAGGAGAAGGAAGACAAGCACAGGCATGAAGAACCACCCTTTGATCCTGCCAAGGCCAAGGGTCAAAGGTCAAGGGTCAAGGTCAAAGGTCAAGGGCGTCAGCTGGCCAGCCTCTACTCTCCAGCATGTGTGATGGTGCAACCCTTGCAAACCAACAGATGAGCCTTGTTTTCAGCCAGGAACTCGAGGGGACTGTGCTGTGCCACAGCAGCGAGCCAACGCGGCTATAAAACAAGCAACAGGTTACAAGGTAAAACGCAATCCTTGTCTCATTATAAACAAGTCAGGTGCATAGAAAAGACACCAGAAATAGAGGTGTCAAAACTTGCTTCTAGGTGGCAGGAGGAAAGGTTATTTTTATTTTCTTCTTGATCAAAGTCTATGCTTTGCAGATTTTCTACAATGAGAGGGGGAGAAGTATTTTGAGAAATGAAATTATTTACCTGGCTTGATTTCCTCCTCACTCACACAGAAGGCAAAGATAAGAGGCTCTCTTCTGCGCGAGGAAGGCCGTGATGTGCGGAGGGAAGGAGATGGGGTCTAGAGCCAGAGGCGCTCGGCTTTGTCTCTGTCCCCAGAGAGCCTGTAATTCACCCGCAGGAGGCTTCCCAAGCCACCAAGCACGGGAGGAGTCAAGACGCCTAATGGGCTGCTGTGTGGATAGCGAGCAAGAAAACATACAGAGCGGCCACGAAGACGAGCAGCAGCACACCTGGGGACCGAGCCAAGGACACAAGAAACCCGCTCCCCGGGGACTCAGAGGCCGCCAAAGAACAAGAGCCACCTGCCCAAAGGACCTGGCGCCTCACAAGGAAGGGCTGTCATTGCTCCTAGGTGATTTCAGCGCCGCACTCAAATTCTCGAAGTCTTGTTTCACTGACCAAAAAATGTGGCATAAAATCATCCTGGGAAAATGTATCTAAGGGGAGAGCTAAGTAAGGACAAGACGACGGAGTTCCTGACACGCAGTCGACCCGGGATCAGTCGGAACCAGGTCAACACACAGAAACGTGTCAGTGATTTGATGAGAGAATTTTCCAACTGTGACACGGGCTCGGGGGCTGGCCATCAGGATGAGTAGGTGGACCCCACGGCTGAGCAGCCCGGCCTCCTCCTTCCCAGGGCGAGCAACGCCGGGTTCTCTGGACCTTTGCTTGTACTTGCAGCCCTCCCTCATTCCCACAAGCAACCAGGGCTGGAGCGCGGCTCAACAGCTGAGCAGTTGCCTGCCAAACACAAGGGCTAGGGAGTAATCCCGAGTACTGAAATTAGGAAATTAGGGGGCCAGGGAGATAGCTCAGTGTAATAAGTGCTTCCCCGGCAAGCACAAGGGCCTGAGTTCAATCCCTGGTTCTGAAAAAAAAAAAAAAAAAGCATAATCTAGTTACAGGGGCTGGGGAGACGGCTCAGTAGAATAAGCGCTTGCCTAGCAAGCACAAGGGTGTGAGTTCAAACCCTGGTTCCGACAAAAAAAAAAGAGGAAATGAGGAAACCAGGAAACAGATCTGTTACAAAAAGGGAAGGAGTGATGAAAGCAGGGAAAGGGGAGGAGACAAGAAAGAAGAGGTGTTGTGTAGGCGTGCGGGTTCCGAGTGGTGAATGTGATCATTATGTACTGCGAATGCGGACCTGTGGAATTTCTAGTTGTTCAGAAACCTTAAATTAATGGAAAAACAGATGGGTAGCTGAAGGGCTATTTTTTTTTTAAAGGAATACAGGAATAGCAGAATGAGATGAACCCTAAGTATGAAGGGCACCCCTGGCGCACGCAGGGTCAGCCCCATGAGCAGGTGGCTGCAGCTGCGGCACGGTGCACCACGGGCTGGGGTCGTGGAGTCAGCCGCTAGCTGGACAGCGGACTTCCGGCACTGTGGGCGGTGCAGCGGCTTTGCACCGGAAGCTGGGCTGCTGCGGGAGCAAAGAAAAGCCAGGCGGAAATCGGGAAGCAAACCCGTGACCTCATGCCCTGCCCTGTGTCATCAGCGACCTCTACTGGGGAAGCTCACCATTGCACCAGCTGATGGGGCGGAGAAGGGGCAGGGTCCAGCCCCCAGGACTCAGCACGGGCGGGCAGGGTGACTGGGGGGCTTGAGAATATGTCCCCGGAACTGCACACCACACCCAACAGGAGCCTTATGGGGTTCTCGTCTCTCTTCTGGGCGTTCAAAGTCTATGATGAATAAGCAGCCCCATTTGGAAGGGAGTTCTATGTACGTGGGCGCAGCTTTCAATTGCAGCAGAATGTGAATTTTCAAGGGAGAAAATGAAAACAACGAAGTAATGTGCTCAGCAGCAGCACACAGCAAGAGAGGAAGGAAAAGTAGCCTCCCGGGCCAGCTGGTGGCTCAGCCCCTCCGTGGTGTCCAAGTGGCCTGCAGGAGGGAGCAGAGAGCCCTGCGTCTCGGGGGGCTTCCCGGTGCAGGAATGCAGTGGTCACAGCTGCCGAAGCCTACGAAAGGCGTCTGCTGTGCTCTCATCCCGCACAGAAAGCTGGGGTTCATTCTCAAGGAGGGAGTTACGCGCAAACCTGCCACCTCCTCCTCTCACAGCGCAAGGACAATCACAGTCGCCTCCACCAAGCAGGCCCTGAATTAAGGGCTTCGCAGAGAGGCTTCACTCCCACACGCAGCAGCCCCCCCCCCCGAAAGGAGGCTGAACCCCGGGAGGGCAGAGGGCAGTGGGGACAGGGCCTCCCTGCGAGCCTGCGGCCCTCTCTGGGGCGACGACCTGCTCTGCGCTGGCAGCTGCCCGCTCCCCGAGCAGGCATCATTTATCTCCATAAGACCTGAGGCGGCAAGACAGCGACAGCGTCTGCCCTGTGAAGTGACACCTGGAAACGAAGCTCATATCAGATCATTTATTTTTAGAAACTTACTGGGATCCAAGGGGCCCTTATGGCCCAAAGGCGACTTGGAAGGGGATCCCTATGAATACAGCCGAAGCCCGGAGCTTTACGTATCAGGATTTCTGACATTTTGCTGAGTAAGAAGACAGTGAAGCGCTTTGGGAGGGGCAGGACCTGGTGTGTGCGGAGACTGTGCCAACACGGGCGGGCGGAAGCAGGAGAGGTTAGCCCCAGCCCAGGCTGGGGGTGCCGCGGGGGGGGGGATGGGCGGTGGCCATGGCAACGTCCGTGTTTTGAAGACGGAGGCTGCAGGACTGACCAGCAGGTGCGGTGTAGGATATGAGGGGAAAAGAAGAGACGGCATGACTTCTGTGACTCGGGCCTCCAAGGCTGGAAGGGTGGAGCTGACAGGTTTGGGGTTAGAGAGCCTGCGAGCGAGCCAGCGACGCCTGCACAGGGAGGTGGAGTGCAGTGGTAGCTGTCATGTGACCAGGAGACGGGCGGGAATGTCCGGGCACGCGCGGCCGAGAGAGTGATTTCTAACAGTGACACCAGGGCGACAGATAAACGCTGCAGGTCTTCCGTGTCCCAATGACATTCATCAGCCCAGATGAGATCAGGGCGAGATCTAGCGCTCTAGAGCCCCCCACCGTGCAAAGGACTGGAGGAAGAGGCGTGGCTAGCCATGCCCACAGAGGGGCTGCAGGAGAGGCTCAGTGGGGAGGAGAAAGGCCGGGATGGCGCGGGCTGTCCTCCCTGCTGACAGCTGGGTCCCGCTCATCCGGGGCTGGAGGGCACCTTACATGTCTCCTACCCCTGCTGTAACAACCACCAGGAGCTGTACGCGATAATGAAGCAAGTCCTCTCCTGGCTGCAGGACTGACTCTGCCTGGAGATCGGGGGCAGACCTCCCTCCCAGGTTTCCCAGCTTCTTGGCCGGTGGACGCTGCCATCCTCAGAGCCAGGTCGTGTCCTCAGCCTGCCTCACTCTGAAACTCCTCACAGTTCTCTCTTCTGACGGCAACTTCTGATCCTAAGGACCCAGAAGAATTCTGGGAAAATTCCTCTTTCCAAAGTCCTAGACCCAGTTACCTGTCCCTAGTCTCTTCTGTCATGCAGGGGGCTCTCCTCACAGGAACAATGAATGAGGACAAAGAAAAACTTTGGGGAGCCATGATTCAGCCAACAGCAGGAATCATAATTTCTGCCCAATCCACCTGGCAGGTGAGAATGAAATAACAATGTCGGCAATTACAAATCTGTGATGACGTTGTCACTGGTGCTTAGCATCTGTTGCTCTCTCTTGAGACCAAAGCTTCTTGTCAAGCTTGGTGGCTGCTGTGGCAAAACACTGCCAAGCTGCAGTGGCAATGGAATTCTCCAGAATAAAGATAAACAGAATGCAGAATCACACAGCCCCAGGCCCGCGGCCCTTTTGCTGGCAAAGCTGTGCTCAGGATTACCCTCCCCACCCACAGACACTTGAAACGCCAGGGCAAGTTGGAAAACCACAGAAGAACAGTTAGATAAATTTCTCAGGACAACTGCTTCCAGCCAAGAAGGAGGAGAGATGCCCTTGCCTAAGTCGACCTGAAAGAGATGAAATACCAATTAAATATACTGTGCACTGGGCAGTGAAAGGAGCTACCAGAGACACGGCCAGCCCACGGGGCCAGCCCTACGTGGCATTCCCTCTTTGGGGGCATTCTTGACCTGTGCTCAGGGCGGCACGGCCACTGGTGGGCTCATTGTGCTGAGAGAGGGAGCTGAGACTCCGGAGAGACCGAGGCAGCTGGAGCTGCAGACGGACAAAGGAAGAAGAAAGAGCCACACCGAGAGAGAACCCCATGGCCCTGAGGAGTCCGGTCCAAGCATTCAGTGTGGTGCTGGCCAGCGCAGCACGAGAAGGCAACCCCACGGCCAGGAAGGCAGCACCCAGCGGGGTCAGTCGGATGGTACTGAGAGCTAGCACTAGGCTGGGAACAGCACCCACGGCAAGAGCTCACCTGGGAAAGGGGGCTAGTTAGAGACCTCAGAAGACTCTTGCCTATATATACAGAATAGTTGGGATAGACATACAGCTACTTGCTCTTAATTCAATGAGAAGAAAGATTTGTACTAATAGTGTTTGGACAGGATGTCATGTCCGCATCTTGTACTATAAATAACCACTATGAAGACAACAATATGCAATGTATTAGTTATTGTAACTGTCCTACTAACTTGTTTTGGAAACTGTCTCATTGCTATTTGTTTCTCAATAAAATTAATTTTAAAAAAAGAAGAAGACTCTTGCCTAACTTGGAATAATTCACCCTCACCTGAATGCTGCTCTGGGGCTGGTGAGATAGCTCAGCAGACTAAAGCACCTGCTTAGGCAAGCTTAGGGAAGCCCGGGGACCACGGCTCGACCTCTGGCACCACATGCCGTGTCAACTGCCTCATGCCAGGAATTCCAGCACTGGGGAGGCTGAAAACAGAAGGATCACCCTGAGTCTGAGCTTCATAGGAAGACCTTACAACAAGCAAATACATTAAAAAATAAATAAATACTGCTCTGCCCCCATCTAACAAGAAAAACACAATACCTGACTATGCTTCCAAACACTAAGGAAATCAAAATTCAAGACATGCTATCATTTATATTTGCTACTAAAAAAGATGAACTAAGAGAAAGATGAGAAATTGGATCTCATGAAAATAAAAGGATTTGCTTTTCAAAGGGCCCAGTGAAGAAGAAAAGAAAAACTACTGGCTGGGAGAAAATATTTGAGAACACAATGTCCAATAAAGAGTTTATATTTAGTATAGATAAACAGCTCCCAAAACTCAATAGTAAAAAAAAATAAATAAAAATCAAACATACAATTAGGAAATGGCAAATCATCGCAGACGACATTTCACTGATAATTAGGCGCAGATGGGAAACGAAAGCCCAACGAGGCCCTCGCTGCTAGCCGCAGAAGAAGGAAAAATGAAAGCCACCGCACACTGAGGAGAATGCCTAAAGCACAAAGTGCTGGGAAAAACGAACTCCAGGTGAGAATACACAGAAAGTAGACCACAGCTACGCTGCTGGCGGGAGCAGGAAGTGACACGCCACTGCAAGGAAGAGCTGCTCAGTTTTTTATTGTCAACATGCAGCTGGGCTTCGGCGCTGGTGTCTGAGCTGCGTCTGGATGGCCAAGCGCAGCGGGCCACGCGCAGGTGAAGGTTGCTTTAAGCATCAATCCTTCCTTCATAAAGTCGCATGAAAGTTTTAAAGTGCTGTTGCTTATTAAGCGGGTAAATATTCTATGTGATTCAAGAATATTGGCCACATCGGGCTACATAGGGGGAGCCCTTTTTGGTCCTTGCATCAGTCCAGGAAGGTTATATTTGTAATCCAATGGATAAGTTATTGGAATCCCATCAAGTTATTTTCAATCTACCACATCCAGTGCAAACCCTGGTGAGAATAAAGACACTCAGGCATATTCATAGTCATGGGAAGCCAAGGGGTCCTAAGTCCAGCCGTGGTGATGGCTGTCAGAACAAAGGCCTTGACCCAGGGCCGAACCCGGGTTTTATTTAGTCATGGAGGAGGAGTGGCTTGAGGATGAATGACTGAGAATGGCAGGAAGTAGGTGAGCGCTGTGAGCTGGGCTAGGTAGGAGGCCTGCATTTACCTCTGCTATATGCGGAGAGGAGGACTTGGATCATACTACTGAGTTAGCATCTGATGTGGTGGGGTGCGGGGCTTCAGCTCTGATTATGATCTTTCAAGCCCCAGGAAGTCACAGCCCCTACCTCCAGGGTCAATCCCAGTGGACAGCACAGAGCGCTGGCTCTTTGTCCTGTATCAACCCGGCTCGTAGGAAGGAGCAGCAGGTGTGGGTGATGGGAAACATGCGTACCATCTTTAAAGACTTCCACCAGCACCTCGGCTAGACCAATACGCATTGCTTAAAGCCAATTGAAGGGACAAGGAAAAGTCTTCGCCAGCTCTGAACCTATCAACACATGGACATAGGGTCAGGCACAGCCAGCACGGAGACAGCTGCTTCTCTTCCAAAGCGAGTCACCCAAGCGGTCTCCACAGGTCCCCCTTCTTTGCTTTGAAGAAGTCACAGCAGAGTCAGCCAGGGCTGTACAGCCTCCAGTTGTTGGAGGGTTGAGGACCTTTTATGACATACTTTAATGAGGACTATAAGCAAGAGAATGAGTACCAATTCCAACGTAAAACCAAACATAGCTCAGAGGTAGAGCACGTGTCCACATACGTGACGTCCTGGGTTCTGCCCTCCGATACGCTGCACCAGGGAAAGGAGAAAGACAAAAAGGAGAGTAGACAGGAAAAGGATGTTAGCTAAGCTCCCAGGGCCACACACATGCATGATACAAGCTGGACACACATCTCCCATGTGACCCAAAGCTGTGACCTTGGACATTTACACACACACACACACACATGCATGCGCACACGCACACGCACACACACATATGTACACAAACGTTGACAACAACTTTGCTCAGATCAGTCAAACATTGGAAGCCCAGAGGATCTTCGACAGGCAATGGTAACAGCAACGGGCAGTCCCCCCATGGATCCCCACTCAGCTGCACCAGGAAAACCTTTTATATCTGCAACGGCTCGGATGGATTTCAGGAGAATCACACGGTGCACAATAAGCTCATCCATCCCCCAAAGGGTGAGATGGAATAGATTCTATTTGTGTAACACTCTCAAATAGAGAGCAGACCAGTTGTTACCAAAGGGTGGGGTCCCAAAAGGGAGGCTCAAAGGGGTCATGGGGGACAAAATGCTAAAGCGCAGTGGATTCTGGGAGCACAGCTGCCTTGCATGGCAAGGACCCAAGTGCACACAAGGGGTAAAACTACATGGAACCGAACACATGCGTGTGCATCCAGCTGGAAGCCAGGCCGATCCGTGGACACAGCTGTATTAATTCAGTGACTGAGGTCACTCTACAGCTTCATACGGGGTCACGGGGGCAGGAAGGGAGTGGGGGGACGGGTGCAGGACCTCCCTGCATTCGTTCCTATAACCGCATGGGAGCGAAACTGTCCACACCAAGCGCCGCCAGAGGGAACTTGAAACTCAGCGACAGATGACATCAGCAGTGTTGCTTATGAAACGCAAGCACGTGAAACATTGGAGAAGGAAAGGAAGCACGTGGGATCCAGCTGCACACAGAGGAAGGAGAATTCCTAGAAACATGATCGGAGTGTCGGTGAGTTAAGGGGACTGAAAACAACTATAATTCAGCCTCCAAAAAAGAGTGAGAATGAGGATATTTAAGGTCCAAATGCTCTCAAATTTCACATTTGATGCGAACTATATATCTCAAATATGATAAATTGAACAGACCCAGAAGAAGGATAATGGGAAAAACATAAAAAGAAACATTACAATCAAATTGTTCAAAATCACATCCAAAGAGGAAATCAACCGGGGTGAACACATCGTACATATAAAGGGACATGGCATAAGGGCACTGAAGTCTACGCTTCTTATCAGAAACAGCTGCAGCAGGAAGTCAGGACCGACATATTTACCGTCACGAAAGTACAAATACAGCAACGTAGACTTCTACACCAGAGAAAATATCTTTCCAAAGAGAGAAAGGGAATGTGGACTTTTAAAGACATATAAGAGTGGAAAGAACAAATAACCAGCAGACTCACAACACCGTACAGGTGGAGGGAAGCCCTTTGGGATAAAACCCAAGGCGCACAAGGGGACAAAAAGAAAATGGTGACAGCACAAGAGCAGGGCACTCTCCAAAGTCAGGCAGCAGAAAGGCCTCCTAAGCAGCCTGCAGGCCAGGCAGGGCTGCACTCTGTGAACACGAGCTAAGATGAACACCAACAAACCGGGAGAGGGGATCAGAGGAAGAGGGAGGGAGGGAGGGGGAGGGAAAAGGATTAAAAAGTAAACAAGCTATATTATGTACTTATATCCCCTCTCAAGATGACTGTAAACTGCATGTACTGCAATAAAGTAAAAAGAAAGCTATTTAATATTCAAATGAATATCCGCTGTTTAAACAAAAATTAGCAACAGTGTCATGGCGGCCCAGTAGCCTAACAGCACCGGGTGCCTGCAGCGCACCTCAGGTCCGAGGCAGGAGACCTGGCTTCGGCAGCCAAGAGGAGCTGCGGGGGTGTGCTGCTGCGGGGCGGAGTGCTCCTGCGTGCTGGGGACCAGCTCGTCCCTGGAGGCTGGCTGGGGTCTGTTCAAGATTCGTGATGAACTCTACCCCAAATGTCAGGTAAGAAAAGTTGGAGCTGATGTGCTGGGCTGGGGATTTACCTCAGCAGCACAAGCACCTGCTTGGCAAGTCCAAGGTCCTAAGTTTGATCCCCAGTGCTGCCGCAAAAAAAAAAAAAAAAAAAAAAAAAAAACAGTAACCAAAATACTTCATTCAAAAAAAGTCACAACAAGAAGAAGAAGAGAATGGAGAGCAGATGGGATAAATGAAAAACAAGCACAGCAGTGAGACTCAAAGCTCCCCACAGAGACAGGAGCAGGGACAGCAGTGGTCCAAACACTCTAATTAAAAGCAGTTATCAGCTGTGGGGGAAAAAACAAACAAACAAAAGAGACCCAGCTGATGCTGCCCAGAACACCTCTAATTATTTTGAAAATAATGATACACAGTGTATTCACTATGGTTATTCTTTTATCATTTTGTAATGAAATTTTGTTCTATGTTTCATAAAATAAAGGACAAGCAAGTAAAAGCAAAAGAGGGAGACATACATAAATGCCCAGCTAGTCAAGATAATGGGATAATCTTATATTTTGTATAATCCCAGGACCTCAAATGCATTGAGCACAAGCTGGTAGAACTACAAGGAAACCAGCCAAATCCGCAATTACTGCGCCACGGCAGAGGAAGTGCTAGCGACCCCACCCAGGGCCTTTGCACTGAGCCGTATCCTCATTCCTTTCATTCATTTTTTATTTTGGGGCAAGGACTCTCTAAGTCACTAATTTGCCCAGACTGGGCTCAAACTTACCATCCTCCTGCCTCAGCCTCCCGGACTGCTGGGATTCCAGGCATGTACAATATGCCCAGCTCTACAATAGGATATTTTAAAGCCTGTTTCTCAATAATTGATAGAACAAGGGGGCAGAAAATCAACAAGAACTTAGTGAACTCGAAAGAGACATTGCTGAGCCAGTGCAGCCAACAGCGAAGGGACCCACGGCTCGGCGTGCACACAGCGTGGGACAGGAGGGGTCGTCTCTGCACCATGACGCAAACCTGGATAACAGAGAAGCAGCACAAGACCGATCTCCAACCCCTGGGGAAAAATACTAGAACTGGGTAACAGGAAGCTACGTGGAGAAGGCCCCTGAACACTGGACAATGTGTAGCATGTTTCTAATGAACACGTGGATCAAAAGGCAAATCGCAATGAGGGAACACCATGAGATGGATGGAAAGGGAAAGGCCACATGTGGGAGCAGGGGCGAAATCAGCACAGGCACCCGCTGCGGGGAGGAGCAATCCAGAGCCACGTCCTCCACGCCCACCTGGCTACCCAGCAAAACGCCAAGCAACGAAACCCCACAGAAGAGGAAGCAACAGCCATGAAAGACCAACCTGTGAACTAAACGCTGATTCTCGGAGGTGACCGCTACAGTTGATCAGGCAATAGGCAGACAGATCGGAGGCCAAGAGGATGGCATGCATGGTTGGTGCCAGGCCAAGAAGAGGTGACGTCACCATGAACATGAGACACCTGAAAAGCACCACATGGGGCGCTGTGGGGGACCCGGTGCCGAGGTCACTTAGGAGGAAGCAGACGGCCCCAGGGCCACTCGCTGAGGAGAGAGACGGGCACAGTGCCTGCCCTCTCGGGTCCTGCTCCTGAGAAGGGACAGGCGTGATGCATGACTCTGACACTGCCGATGCTGGACAGGGTAGAGGACACACAGGGCAGCATGGAGGCTGCCGGGGACAGCAGTGCTGTCCAAGGAGGGCAAGTCACTACATGGAGCCCGGTGGTGGACACAGCTGCTCCAAGGCCCTGCACACCCGTGCCGAGGGCTCACGGAGCACATCCCAGGAGCAGAGGGACGTGTCACAAAGGGGGAGAAGGTAGGCCAGGGCCAGGCAGAAGCAAGCCTGACCACAAGGAGCTGGTCAGGCTGGTGGGTGAGCTGCAGAGACTCCCGAGGCAGGGAGGAGCGATGGCGACTCCAACAGGGTGCACATGGCGTAAGGAGTGACGAAGACAGCCAGGCCGGTGCTGACAGGGACAGAGAGGCCAGCGGGCCGAGAGTCGTTCTGGCAAGAGGTGGAGATGGCCAGAGCTGCAGCGGGGACAGAGTGGTGCGGCTGGCCCCAGGTGTGTTGGGGTCAGGGCCACAAGGAGGGCCTCAGGGGGGCTCGGGATCATCTTTCCGAGCAAGCGGGCCACTCCCACTTTTTATAGGCCATGAACAAGACACTCACGTTTCTGGAGAAGACACGGGACATGGAGGCAAGGGATCTTTGCTTTCCAATCCTGGCATCTCAGAGAGCACTGGGGCTCTGTGTGTTGGCTTGTTTTGTTAGAAATTTTTTTAATACTTAAAATATTTTTGAAGGTATCCCATGTATTTACCAAAGACACCCAAAGTCTCGGTAACACCGGTGCTTCAGCGGTTAGGCTTCACCGCTTCACGTCCATCACTTATTGAGAGCCCCAAAGCTCCATGTGTCATGCATGGAAAAGCAGCCACAAGTTCTAGGGACTCTTGAGGATCGCTGCCCTGCCTACCGCCGTGGCTGTGTGGTTTTGTCCACGGTGGAATTTCGTTTTTCCCCAGTGATGCCTAGGAGGGAGAGCCCACCTCAGGCATGCGCGATGCTGCCGCATGAATGACGTCTGGCGTCTCCACGAGAGGCCACGCGCTGTTTGCAGACTGGCCTTTTAGCTCATTTGGTGCCTACACCAGCGCGAGCGGCACAGACACCACCGCAGACCCCATGTGGCAGCTGGGACAATTGGGAATCAAGCAGGTGGCCCCGGGTCAGAGGGACCGGAAGTGGCCTGCGGGGCCAGAAACTGGGCAGTTGGGTGGTGGAGTCTGCAGTCCCACGGCACACTGTCCTCAAAGGGTAACGGCCTCCCTGGCCACAGCAGGGCCTGGATGGGAGCCCGAGACAGGACTGCGCACAGACCCCATGACACCAGCGAGGACAAGACTCGGCTTTGGAGGTGAAGGAAAAAGTAGGGAACAAGGCAGGGATGCTGCAAGTTCAATACGGCCAAATTAACATTTAAAAAAGATGGCTCACTGTAAAATTCACGATCTTTCTTTTCCCTTGGAAGAAGGAAAAAGTGCAGGTCTGAGCCCACACTCACCCCCCAGAGCCCTGGCACCCACCTCCTATTCTATTCACGCCTGGTGCCCGTGTGCTTCTGGCACCGATATTTCACACTGAAGACCAACAATAAAGCTTCTTCCCAGAGCCCCAGAGGTTCCTACAGCCCCACTTCCTAGGAAATAAGAGCGTCTCAGCAAGAATTCGCTGTTCTGGTGCATTCTGTTCAAAAGACTAACACCCCAGGAAAACACACCCCCACAAGGAAACATGTGCAGCTGAGGTGTGTCACACAGGTCACACATGTACACAATGGAATATTATTCAGCAGTGAAAAGGAACGGAGCGGTAACACACTGTACAACGTGGATGGGCCCTGAAAGCATTATGCCGGACACACAGGCCCAGGGGCTGCGATTCCACTTCCAGGACGCCTTCAGAGCAGGCGGCTTCACACAGGCGGAAGTAGACTGGGTGTGGAGCGCCACCTGAGCAGCTCTCCTTGAAAGAAGGGCGATGGTCTCCACTTTGACAGAGCCTGACCCTACTTCCTTGCATTGGTATGTACAGAGCTGCCTGGGTCTTCTGTTTATCCCTTCAGTTGGCCTTAAGCATGTATACTGGTCTAGCCGAGGTGCTGGCGGTAGGCTTTGAAGGTGGCGTGCGTGTTTCCCTGATAACCCACACCTGCTGCTCTTTAGTTTGAGCCAGGTCGAGACAGGACGAAGAGCCAGTGCTCCGCGCTGCCGGCTGGGATCGAGCCTTGAGCTAGAGGCTATGGCTTCCCGGGGCTTGAAGGACTACATAGCAGAGCCGAAGCACCAGACCCCCGAGACATCAGATACTATCTCAGGAGCATAACGCAGGTTGCTTCCTCTGCATATCCTTCCCTCTGCGTATGACAAAGGTGCCTGCAGGCCACCCACCTAGCCCAGCTAGCGGTACTCGCCTGCTCGCCACAATTCTCTTCCTCAGGCCACTCCTCCTGCACTGAATAGAACCCAGGTGCGGCCCTGGGTCAGTCTCTTTGCTCCGGAAAACCATCTTCATGGCTGGACTTAGGGCCCCTGGGCTCCCCAATAATTATAAATATGTTTTAGTGTCTTTGCTTTCACCATGGGTTGCACTGAGAGTGGTAGACTGGAATTAACTTGGTCGGATTCCAAGAACGTATCTTTGGGATTACAAATATTGACTTCTTGGGCCAAGATGAGAACCTGGAGGAGACTGCTACAACTGGGGATTGCCGGGAAGGAGGAGGCTGGACAAACAGCAGGCACTGCTGCTGGACAGAGCGCTCCTTTGGGGGCTGAGGCACTTAATTGTAGTGCGGTGGTTCCTAGCTGTGACCCCCAGCTGAGCTGACCCAGGGTGGAGCCGGGTGCGGGAGGCCGCCCGAGGGTTGTTGCTGGCAGCACGAGAGGCAGAACTGAGAAGCCGTGGGTACGCTGTTAGGGAAACTGTTAGGGAAGCTGTTGGAGCAGGTGGGGGCTGCTGGTTCTCTGGGGCTGCTCTGCTGCGGAACCTTGTCAGGCTGGCTTTCCTGCTGAACTTGGCTGTTCTCATCAGAAGAGGAGGAGCTCGGGACCTTGCTGTCACTGAGAATGGCTGCAGTTCACTTCGGGGGCTCGGGTCCTCACTCTGAGCATCACTTCCTGGCTCTGGAGGGGGAGGTAGTGTTCTGCTCAGCCTCCTGGAGAAGCTCGTCACGTTGGCTTTCCTGATGGGGCTCGGCCGTTCTCATCACTGGAGGAGCTCGGGACCTCGCTGGCCCTGAGCACGGCTGTGTCCCTTTGGGGGAGCGCTGGTGCTTACCTTGAGTGTTGCTTCCCGGCTCCAGGGCAGACCCCTCGGCTGCTGGCACAGACTTCCTAGCTTCCACCACTGACCTCTGCAAGAGGGGTGGCTGGGCAGAGGGGGTGGCAGTGCCCCTTCTGGCAAGGAGAGCCCCCCATGCCACCTCCATCGCCCTTGCCACTGACACCCACAGTCGTCCCCACTAGTAGGGACCTGGCTCCATGGAGAAACTGGTGGCCAGGATCTCAGCCTGTGGTCACAGCCCAGCCCTGTGTGCTGGCTTCTCCTGCAGCCTCTTTGGCATCGTCCCCGGGGGAGTGGCACCTCTTTATTCTTTCGCTTCTTTTTACGAGTCTGGGCCTTGCCATTTAGCTTGGGCCTGGACTCATGACCCTCCTGCCTCAGACTCCAGGGTGCGGGAATTCCAGATGCCCACCACCACCCGCGGTGAGAGAGCGCCTCTCAGAGACAGTGGCTGTCAGAGCCGACCTATCTGCGGTCTCGAAGATTTGGCCACCCTGGAGACGAGGACCTTCACACCATGTGGAGGTGGGGCGACGTGGAAGCCAAGGCCCCACCCAGGGCTGTGAAGGGGGCGAGCCCGAGCCTGGGGAGAATGACGGCCCAGCCCCCATCCTGCAGCCTGGGCTCTGCCCGCCGGGGCTCCTGCTGCCTGCACCCCCGGTACCCCCAACCTGGGGCGAATGACGGCCCAGCCCCCATCCTGCAGCCTGGGCTCTGCCCGCCCGGGCTCCTGCTGCCTGCACCCCCGGTACCCCCAACAGCCACAGCCCATCCTGGACGGGGGCTCAGCCCTGCGGCTGGCCACCGGCTACCCTCCGCGCCTGCCCTCGAGGTCTCATTCAAAGGAGACTTGAGGGACAAAAGGTGGAAAGATCTCGGCAAGAAGTGGTCCGTGACACAGAGACTGTGTGTGTGTTTCTTTCCGGGCCGGAAAACTTAGAATCGGGCGTCCATATTAAAGTGGACACGTGCAGTCCCACAAGGGAATACAAACCCAACCCGACCTGCCGGTGTGAACACGCCTACACCACACATAGGACCCACTGTTCACACACTGTGTCGGATCTAGGCAGGGAGGAGGGGGCAGGGCTGGCGCTTCCTCTGCCGGGCTCAACCAGTCGATGCCTGCACAATCCCACATTCCCGCCCCCACCGCTGAGCGGTGCTGCCCAGCTGTGCTGAGAAAGCTGCTGAGCCCGTGAAATGAGGCTGCTGTGCCACTGATTTTTTTAATTTTTATTGAATGGTAATTTTAACAGCCTCAGGCAGCTTGTGGCTACTGTACGGGATAGCTTGGCTCCTACGCTGAAACGAATGAGGGCATCCAAAGTATGAACACAGCCATAGCGGTAGTAGTGATGGTAACAACAGCGGTGATAAAAATAAAATAATGGTGCCAGGGCCAGGGAGATAGCTCGGTGGTCTAAGAGCATGGCTGGCAAGGGCAAGGACCCGGGTTCGATCCCTGGCACCACATGCCCTGCTGGCCCCGCGCTGAGCAAGCCACCCAAACTGGGCGTGGTAGTGCACCCCTGAACCCCAACCCTGGGGAGGCTGAGACAGTAGGATCACAGCAAGTCTGAGTTGCGTAGCGAGACCCTACACCAAATAAATAAATAAATAATTTTTTTAGTAAAAATAAAATGGCTCCAATCATTGACTCGCTGGTGGCATCATTTCCCCTACTTACAGTAAAGTGTTTCTTAAAGCAAAACAAAACAGAAAAAGTATTTGTTGAAGTGTTTAATGTTTTTTGAAACTCAGGGATGTCACATTATATTCTTTGTCTTTTATTAAATGTAAGCAAATGGGAAAGTTTCTTTAAAAAAAAAAAAACCAGCCCGCAGCAAGGAAACGCTCCAGTTGGCCGTTTTTTCGTGGCCTGTTGCACAGCCCTGAGAGCAATTTTCCAGGTGGCTTTGATCTCAGAAACAGCCAGGGTGGCTCTTTCTGAGCACCCTTCACCTCTCTTTCTTCAGGCTTATGCAGCGTCACGGCCTCCCGCTGGCCTTTCGCGCACTGGAAGCTCTGGACACGGCGTGGACTTGGATCAGCTACGTGGCCGGATGGTTCTGCAGTCTATCCCTAGGTTGTTTAAAAATCTTACCCTGGACATGCATCGTTGCAAACAAGAGCAACAAGGTTTCGAGGGACACTTCCACGAGATGTCCATCTAGCTGCAGGCAGGCAGCTGTCCCAGCTGAGGCAGGCGACGCCTCTCCAGGTGCGGTGGCAGGTGCAGTGCTCCGCCCTGCGTGGGCTGCAGGAGGAGCCGAGGGAGGCCGGGAATCCCTGGAATCGGAGCTCCGGTGCCGCCGCAGTCCCCTAGCTGGGGAAGAGCCCGGCCGGAGCCGGGAGCCTGCGGGGGAGGGGAGAAGGGCGCCACACCTGCGGCCGCAACCTGGTTTCCCAGCGCCATCTCGTGGGCACACCTGGGACTGCCACCCAGACGCCCGCCCTTGGGAAGGACAGGTGAAAGGTGCTCAAAAAAATGCCACCCTGACCGTTTCTGAGATCAAAGCCACCTGGAAAACTGCTCCCTGGGCTGTGCAACAAGCCACAGGAGCACGTCCTTGCTGCGCGCTTCCGGCGGGCTGACGCCGCTCTTGCGCTCCACGCTGAGCACCGATGTAATCACTGTTTGCAAGCTGTGTCTCCTCCAGCTGGTTAGCGGACGCGCCGCCCCGTTATTAAATGCTTGATTCTCACTGCGACTCTTAATTATTTCCTTTTTGAGCAAGAATTAAACGGAAACGAGTGGTAGCGCGTGTTGTATACCTGGGCAGCAGGCACCACTGCTCATAGATTGCTTCCTTCCAACTTGACAGTGACAGCTACGGTTACGCAGTAGGCCTCAGAAGACCCTTTGTACAGATAGGAAAACTGAGGCAGCGTGTGCTGAGCGACACCAGGCTGAGTCAAGGGCGAAGCCGATCGCCCTTTCCCGTGTGCCGCATCCGGCAGTGGTTCTTATTTGTAGTACTGGCTGAGGGCGGGCAACCGGAAGTGCAGACGCCCAAGAACAACCTTCACAGCCGCAGATCTGAGTGGTGGCGAATAACGGAGCTCAGCTGTCAACAGCCGGGACTGTTCTGTTGTTTTCAGGCAACGATCGTCACCAAATACATCCCCCTCGTTGTCTCGGAGGCGCGACGCCCAAGCACGACGCCCTCAAGGCTGCCGTTCAGCGCTCGTCACCCAACAAAGCCGAACTCCTCCAGAGCAGAAATCTCTGATGGCTGCGCTGCAGGAGGATGCTTCCGCAGCGCGGGTCATAAATATTAATGACATTGACAGAGCCTTTAAAAATGCGTCGCTTCTTCCCCACCCCACCCCACCCCCCCGCCACGGAAGGGCCCGCATCCGTCCACACCGCGTCTCAGACTGAGGACCACCAGTCTCCGTGAGCTTGCTTGGCCGGTCCACGCTTCCCTTTCACCTTCAGAAATTGGACATCGCCGGAGGCTGGGCTTTCTTCTCCCGTCCACTTCGCTGACTTTGGTTCGTCCTCCAAAAAACAATCCTTTTATGCTGCTATTTTATAACGTGCACCAGGAAGCAGCGTAACATCCAAATCCAGTTACAGGGCCATCGCGGGGACAGGGCTGCTAAATGTCCCCACGGTGTCGCCTGCCAGGTGAGCCCCGCCTCTCCAGCTCGGCCATTAGTGCCCACAGCCGCCCTGACTAGCGGTGGCTTTCATCTCCTCCAACAAAGGTGGTTATTTCTGGCCATTTGTACAGTATACTCACTGGACAAACATTGTCCTTGACGGTTTAAAATTGCTCCTTTCGGCTGTGAGCAGAGGGATCAATCCGGGGAAACCATGTGTGTGTAAGGGGCAGCCGCTGCCTGCAGATGCCACGAGACGGATCCAACTCTGACTTACTCTGGGTGCCTCAGGCCACCTGTTATGCTTGGGCTCTGCTGTGAATCCTGATGACGAACTTCTCTGGGGGTGGGGGAGAGGTGCGCTGGTCTCCTGGGTAGGGAGGCTTCCAAGTCAGGGTCCACCAAAATGACTTCCAAGGACAGCAAAACTGGGTTGCACCTGGGCCCCATGCCCAGTCAACAATCCTGAGTGTGACTCAAAGCAGCCTCGGGCGTGGGGGAGGGGCGTGCCCAGAGGGTGACCACCACTGCAGGTGTCGCCTGCATGGAGACAGGCCGTGTGCAGTGGCTGAAGTGTCCTCCTGTGTTCTCGCCACCCAGAACCCCACAGTGTGGTCTCATTTAGAAACAGGGCTTTACGCACATACTTGTCTGAGTTTCCACTGGATTGAAAGAGACCCTACTGGATGACTGGCGTTTTTATTAAGGAGACACACACCTACACACACATACACACACACACACACACACACACGAGTGTGACAAAGGGATGGCCATGAGGTAACCTAGGTCCGCTGGAAGAGCAGGAAGGAGACCCTGGTACCTCGGGTGGCGCAAGTCCCTCCCGAGCCCTTGGTCCCAGACTCCTAGGCTCCAGAGCTGCGGGACAGGGCATCCCTGCTGTCCTGCCCATGTGCAACAACTTCTTGCTGCAGCTCGCCGAGGTGGACAGGGCTCCCTGCCAGGCCAGGGCTCCACCTGCCCAGACGGTGCACGGTTGCCCGCCCCCAACCCAGATGGGCCTTCCAGAATGTCGTAGGAGAGAGTGGAAAGAGACAGGGCAGGAGCGAGGAGAGGGGAAAAGAAAGAAGGAGGGAGGGAGGGAGAGAGGAAGGCAGGGAAGGAGGGAGAGAGAGAGCAGGACGACGGAGAAGGAAGGGAAGGGGAGAGAGAAGAGGGAAGAAATGGAAGCCAACCAGGTATTGGTCCACGGGAAAATGTCCCCTATAATTCATATCTGGATGTTCGCAAGCCTCCACCCACAGAGGCCTGGTGCCACAGCCAGCTAGTGCGGGGAAGTGGCACTGGGGGCGGGGCCTGGCCGTAATCCACTCCCTCCCCACTCCTCCCTCCCCCTCTGCTTCCTGATTGATCCCCCTGAGGCAGCAGCTCCCCTCTGCCAGGCTCTTTCTCCACTTCTTCCTGCCTTGGAGCCCAGAGACCATGCACACAAATCGTGAACCAAAGTAAACCTCTCATCCTTAAGTTTCAGGTAGTGGGTGTCATGTCCCGGCAATGAGAAAGTAACCAAGACATCGCCCCAAAGCCTGCAGAGCAGCTACAGCAGAATCCTGCAGAGAAGCTCATGGGCAGTGACCAGGGTGGCTCCATTTGTGCTGGCCCCAGGAGGCCTCCAAGATGGCTGGCAGAACGTACCGCAGCAGACCTGTGCCTCAGGCCACGCTGCAGCCTGAGTGGGACAAAGTGGCTCCTGCGGTCACACCCATGTGCATGAAGTGGACACACAGGCTAAGACTGCAGCCGAACACTGCAGGTAACCAAGAGGGTGAAGGTTGGCTCACTGGAGAAGGCAAATGCCGCAGAGGGCAGCCAACCAGAAGGCATGGAAGCCTTATCTGTAACATTTTAGAAAAATGGAACCAGCTGTTCAAAGCCATCTAAACCACTGCCCACTTACGACGTCCATGCCGTGACAGCCCCAAGGGGCTTACGGATGCCTGCTACCATCCTTTGCAGCAAATGTCCTCATGTGCCCAGCCGGGCTCAGGGCTGGAGGCTGCAGGGACAGAGGCAGCTCACTCAAGTCCCAGCAACATAGGAAGAAAACTGGAGGAGGAAGGGGCACAAGGAGGCAGCAGGAGGGAAGGGAATAGTGGGCCAGCCATCTCCCCTGGGAGACTCCCAGGAATCACCACAAGCAGGGAAACTGAGGCACAAGGCTGCTGTTGAGGGTCAGTGTCAGGATTTAAACTCGGCACCAGCATCCACGTCCTGCAGTGCACTGCCCACGCCTGAGGGGCTCTCTGGGATCGCAGCTCTGAGGCACACTAGTTGGCCCAAATCTCTGCTGCTCCTGTGAACAGGAATAGGAAGTCTGTGTCCTGCTGCGGGAAGAGCACCCACGCTGAGCATGACTGACCTCTTCCACACCCCGTGCTAGGCGAGCACAGAGCTGGGGGTCTTTTCAGGGTCACCAGCATCCCATCTCTAGGGGGTAACAGGCAGCCAACTGCTGTCTTCAAGATCTTCTCAGGGACCTGGAGAATGAGCCAGGGCAGCACGCACAAAGGCCCTGGGGTAGAAGAGGGGCTGCAGAGAGGAGGCCTGAGGATGGTAAACGCTGGATGCCTGTGTAACCGCACAGAGGGGAAGTTCACGCGGAGCACGGAGCAGCCGCCAGGGGGCTTCAAGCCTAGCAGAGCCGCAGGGGCTTGGAGTGGGCACGCTGGCCCGAGCTACCAGGGAGGGCTCGTGAGGGTCTGCACTTTCTGTGCTGCTGATTGGATTAGACCACCGCGCCCCACCCCAAGTAGGTACGCTTACACACACGCACACGTACAGGTGTGCACACAGACTCTTCTGTGGCTGCAGCTTCCCACTGCGCACAAAACCAAGCCCACCCAGGCTCTTACCCTAGGGGCCACGGAATGAGTCTGCTGTTGGAATTGGGGGGGTCTATGACAGTCCATGGGAAAACACACACTTACACACACAAATGCACGTATGCACCTGCAGGCACACATATACACACAGGGAGAGATACGTGCACACACAAACACACACATGCACACATACGGATACACACAAATACCTACTCATGCATAAATACAAAAGCACAGACATGCTCAGATACACCGACACACAAGGACACACACACGCTCACATGCACGCGCACATCTTTATCTACGTTCGCCTCCACCTGAAGTTGGACTTTTCTTTTGATGCCGAATGTGTACCAAACACCGGGATGGCGTGAGCAGTGCAGGGGACGTCCACGGACCACTTCCGCCCCCCAGCACCGTGCCAGGATGCGTTAGGCTGTGCGCAGCCGGTTTCGTTCTGAGTCAGTGTACACCCAACACTGTGCAGTACTACAAATATCCTGGGTCACAGATTTGCTTTTGTAAATACTGGTCAATGACTGCATCTCAGTCTAACTGGTTAGCTTACTAATTTCCTGAAAATCATGCACCTTTCTAAGACTCCAGGCTGCTGAAGTCTCCACAACCCAAAGAGGGAACACCACCGCGTCCTGATGGGGAAGACTCCGGAGCCAGGTGCCCGCAAACATTTATTCCCCCTGTAGGCCTGGGCCATTGCACAAGCTCCACAGGCTGCTGTGAGTGCCGGAGGTGTTAGCTCGCGGCAGGACACAGCGGCCGGCGGGACACGGCGCCCCAAGACGCGTCTGTCCTTGTCCCAGAACCTGGGCCCGGGCTGCCCAGGGTGGAGAAAGGGACTCCGCAGGTGAAGGAATCCAGGGCCTCGAGAGACAGAGAGCTATTACTTGAGCTATTACTGCAGCAACAAGAAGCTAACACTGACGCAGCTGGGGAGAACTGAAGTCCAGAAGACTGGACCGGCGGAATGCTGGCCGCACACACGCCCCTCGCTCCAGCTTCTCGCGCGCGGCGGGCCTGTCTGCCTGTTTTCCTCCTTCTGCTTGAAGGTGCGCACGGTTCCCTCGGCCTGGAACACTCTTCCTCGTGATTTCTGCAGCGGGCTCTTCTTTCTCATCCACTCCCCCAGGGCGAATATCAGATCCCCAGAAGGCTGTGTTCCCGGCCCTCTGCCGCGGCCCACAGCCATCGCCGGCTCCCTGTCCTCCGCCCAAGATGTCCATCGCTCCTGAAAAGAGGGACCCCGTGCGGCCGCAGCGTTTGCCAGCCTGCTCCCCAGTGCGAGCAGAGGCGCTGGGGCCCTGGCCTCCTCTGGAAGGCCGCTGGCACGGTCGGCACACAAACACTGGCTGCAACAAAGCAGCGATTGTGCCCCGGCCGTGCCGCCAGGTTCCAGGCCAGCGCGACTAAAAAAGAATCTGATTATCTGCCTCTCCAGCCTATGCTGAGCCCGTGTTCCCAGTTGCCTAGATACTCACCCAGTGCGTGCATTTTTTTTTTATTCCAACCTTTTTGAAAGATAATGTGCTTTTTATCTACATGTGCAGAGCTAGGCTTTTTAGTTTTAAGAACTGCGGTTGAATGGTGGGCTGCAGTCCTAAACTCCAAGCCACCCACGGGAACAAATCTCTGAGCTCAAAGCTCAGTAATTGGACAGAAAACCCAAGAAAAGGAACACTGTGGAGGGGAAAAAAGAAAACATGTGCTTTCAGAGGGAAAAAGAAAAAAGGAAAGAAAAGAGACACGCTAGTTAGCATTTTCCAACTGCACAGAGCACAGCAGAAATAACACAAAGATTTGAAAGATGTTGCAGAAAACAGTGTTAGTATCCAGGGCTGTGACCCTCTCTCTCAACTGTCCTGGTAAGAAGGGTCTTCTGAAGTTTTTGACTAAACGTGCTGCTTTCCTGGCATTCAAACATTAGACAGAAACGTCTTTCAAGGCCTAGTGATTTCAACTTCAAATTTTTCATCAATTCCACCGTCTCTCTATACAATAGAAAGTAATCTACCTGGAAGGTGATGTATGCTAAATAACAGGTGAATGAGATGGAGGGAGGGAGGGAGGGAGGGAAGAGTGGATGGATGGAGGGAGGGAAGGATTGAGGGAGGGAGGGGGAGAGAGGGAGGAAAAGAGGGAGGGAGGGAGGAAAAGAGGGAGGGAGGCAGGGATGGATGAAGGGAGGGAGGGAGAGAGGGAGAGGGAGGGAAGCAAGGATGGATGAAGGGAGGGAGGGAGGGATGTAAGAGTGGATGGGTGGATGGATAGATAAACGGATGAGTGGGTAGATAGACGGATGCATGCATGCATGGGTGGATGCATGGGTGGGTCCATGGATTCATGAATGGATGGATGAGTGGAGGGCAGAATAAATGGATGTCCAGATGGATGGATGCATAAGTGGACTGGTGGGTAGACAGATGGACTCCTGTATGCTTGGGTAGATGCATAGATGGAGAGATGGATGGATTCGTGGATGAATGGATGGACAGACAGACAGATGGATAAATGGATGGATGGGTCCATGGATTCATGAATGGATTGATGAGTGGAGGAATGGATAAATGGCCATGTGACCCAGCTCCAAAGGGCTTAAGGAGGTCCACTCATGTATCCACCCATGCATGCATCCATTTATCTACCCAATCCACTTATCCATTTATCTATCCACCCACCCATCCACTCTTTCATCCCTCCCTCCTTGCCTGCATCCACCCCTCCATCCATCCATCCCTCCATCCATCCCTCCCT
>NW_004524652.1:4816835-4822655 GCF_000260255.1 Octodon degus
CATCCACCCTATCACTGGACCACATTTATTTGGCATACATCACCTTCCAGGTGCATTACTTTCTGTTGTACAGAGACAGCGGAATTGATGAAAAATTTGAAGTTGATATCACTAGGCCTTGAAAGATGTTTCTGTCTAACATTGGATTGCCAGAAAAGCAGCACATTTAGTTAAAAAGGTGGATGTGTGGGTAAGTGGATTGGTGGGTAGATAGATGGACGCACAGATGAATGTATAAATCACCGTAGCTACTGCCCTTGGTCCATGCTTGCCTTCGAGGACTCACCAACCTCACTCTGGCTTCCAAGCCTGGGGTCTCTCTCTCCTCAGCCCTCTCAAGCAAAGCCCCCTCAAAGCTGCAGACTTACTTTGATGAAGTCAAGGCTGATTCACCATCCAAAAGGTGCCAAGTATCTAACACAAGGCAGGCCCCCAGAACCGCAGTGGCGAAGCTCTCAATAGGCCTGGCCTGAGCCCCAAGGCAACAGCAACTTCTCAGAGGGTGCTGGGAGTATCCAGGGAGCCAGTGCATGGCACACACGCCAGCAGCTCTCTACGCTGTCACGGGTGAAGCCAGGAACACCAGATCCCCAGTCTCCAGACTCCCTGCTCTGGGCCACGTGACCCAGTTCCAAAGGGCTTAAGGAGGTCTGAGTGTCCTCTCGGGGGAGAGGAGGCACACAGTTGACACTGCTGCTCCATCCTGTTTGTGACAACTCCATATGTGCTGATGAGGCCAGGGGTAGAGGACAACCTGGGGGTGACTGGTAAGAAGATAGAAAACGCCTGTTGGAGTCCCCTGGGTGCCGTTCACGGCCAACAGGAGTGGGTGTGAGGAGGCAAGTCTGTCATTTCACAAGAAAGGCATCCTGAGCTGGGAGGTCCCCAGGGGGGTAGCTGACCAGCTGAGGAGGCATAGAAGACCCCAGCTCTGCTATCCTGAGTGCCCACGGCTCCTCCTACAGGGACAGTAGCCCCCTCCACACTGTACCAAGGACAGGAAGCAGGAACACCCTCCCTTGAGCTATGTCCTTTTCAATTGTCAGAAATTCTTTCCCACCCCCAGATCCTTCCCCTTGGACTTAATTGACCAGAAAGATGCCATAAGCCTGTTGTCCCCACAACCATCATGGAGGGGGTCCTTCCCCCAGTGGAGAGGTGGATGTGGCCACTCAGAAAGAAAAGGCCACGCTGAGTCCTGTGAGCTGGGGAGGGAGCTGGACACAGGAATGGCCACCAACTGAGGACATGCCAGTGCAGCCACACCGCCTACAGAGGGGGTGCCAATCCATAGCAGCTGCTGGGGCCCCAGCCAGTTTTCGAAGCATCCAGCATGCAAGCTGCTCATGGTAAGGACCACAGATGCCAGGGGACCTGGTGTCATAGAACCACAAAGCCTGCATGTCACCTCGCTCCCTCCTCCTCTTCCTGAATCCATCCAGGATTTTTTTAAAAGGCCATCGCCGATACATGCATATCATTAATATCTTTTTACGGTTCCCATTCTCTCACAGCAAGGAGAGAAGATCTGAGATCAGCCGTTAGTCGGCTCTGCGTCGTGGAGGGGAAACAGCCAACATGTGCAACTTAATGGCGGCAAAGTCTGTTTTGCCTCATGGTTTCAGGCATGCGCAGCTGGGCTCATGGCAGAAACTGCATGGAGGAGGGGGACAGTGGAGGAGAGCGGCTTGCCTGGTGGTGACTGGAGGCAGAGGGTGAGGACAGGCTAGAGAGAGCCACGCCCTCCAAGCCCTGCCAGGGACCCAGCTCCTCCAGCCGGACCCCACCTGCTCACAGCATATCCACCCAAGAATCCACGATGGACGGGCCCACGGGGGAGCACGGCGCCTGCCCCGTGGCCCTGGCATCTTCCAGGGCTCCGTCTCTGAGCGCGCGAGACCTTTGGGAGCCTGGATTTTAGGTCCAGATCTTTAGATTTTAGATTCAAACCATGCGGCTTCAAGAGATGTGAACACCAGCTAACATTTCAAAATGCTGCTTTGTTTGCACCATACTTAGGGATGTATATGAATTTATCTTCTTATTTATACCCGACACGACAGGTTACCTGCCTAAACTACTAATAGGAAACTTTACCTAAAAAATATAAATATAAAGTTTGAAAAATATTTATGCATATAAATATATGTAAAATAAGCTTATAGGGAGAAAAGATTAATGTACTAATGTCTGAAGTTTAAGAAACATTGGCCAAATCCTTGAGGCACCAACATGGGCGTTGGGTAAGATTTCAAACCATGTTCCAGAAGTCAGAAGGGCCTCTGACAGAGCTGGCACTCGCCAGCACACCGGCTCCATTTATTTGATGTCTTTCTCGGTCGATGCGCCTTCTGCCACAATGCGTCCCCAAAACCTGGGCCAGCTGGGTCACCACAGTGCACAGCTTCCCCCACACACACACACTCATACCAGACATAGCTAAACAATCGCAGAACTCTCTCAGGAGCCGGAAGGGCCTGGGGCTCCATCACAATGCTACATTCCGAGCAGGAACTAAGAGAGCACGGGCACAGGGTCGGAATCTGGGGAGGGATCCATCAAGCCTCTTGAGGAGCAGAAACCGGTCTGCCATGTTGACAGTACTGATTATTAGTCACTGATAATGCTAACGCACTCTGACCCAGTGAAAGGCTTGATATGCTTTTGTTCATCTGTTTATACTGCTCTAACAGAACGCCCAAGATTGGACAATTCATAAAGAACAAAACTGCATTTTCCTCTAGCTCTGGACATGGAGAAATCCAAGACCAGGCACCCTTAGGTGCCCTGCCCGGCCAGGGCCCGGTCTCCCATGCACAAGACGATGTCCGTGGCTGCATCCACAGAGGGGCCCAGACCCTGTGTCCTCACCTGGAGTGAGGGATGCAGAGGCAGAGGCAGCTCCACATGTCACCTCCAGCTCCTCCATCACCAGTACACAGTCCCAAGACTCACACCTCCCAGTCTCTGCCTGATGCCAGCACACGGGGATCACATTTCTACCAGGGTTCCAGGGCTACACATTCCAACCACAGCATGCCATTCTAGCCACGCAGGACCAGCCACGTAGCACTCAATGAAGTCATTGTAATCCATAATAATCCAAGCAAGTGAATAAAGATGACCGCAGGACACAGACCTGATATTACAGCACAGTGGCCAGACCCCAGAGGACAGCGTGGCTGCCTCTTCCTCCACACCTGCATGGCCTCCCCTGCACCGCAAGGGCAGCCACACTGCCTGGTCCTGCTCTGCCTGTGACACTCACCCTGCCCCTGCCCCTGCCCCTGCCCCTGCCACCCAGCCAATGTCCACTCGCCACTGAGGGTCAGACCCAGCATCTTTTCTCCCTCTGTCCTTCTTGACATTCCCTGGCAGTAGGCAACACCCATGGACTGATTTACTCCTGATAGGGCAAGAGGGACTCCATTTTCTTTCTGTGCCTTGATTTTAACACAAATCACTTAAGTTCACTTACACTGTGAATGAACTAACCCCCTCGTCCCCTCCCCTGTAGGTATCCATAAAACCTACTGAGGAAAACAAAGCCATAGAAAAGGGAACAAACAGAACAGCTTAGGAAGTAGGGTAAACATCCAACCACAACATCTTGTGGCCGGCAGGTGGTCTATAGTGCCTGGAGTGCATAAGAAAGGAAACCTGGTAACAACTGTGTGGCAATCCTGCAATATTCCTGAGTGGAGAAATGTGGTTGCTATGGATACCTTAAAAGTATATAGCCTGAAAGCAAAGTTCAGGCCGATACTGACAATTTGGGAGTCCTAACCTGAAATCAGGGTGTTGGTCACTAGCCCTCAATAACCCTTCTTTGTTCCTAGCAAGCCTCTCTGTCATGGAGCTTATCCTCACTCGCTGTCATCTGGCCCTTACGCTCCCTCCTCCCTTCCGCTTTCTCTCTCTCCCTTTCTGTCTGCTGTGTGCCCACCCAAGTCTCTTCTGGATGAATCTGACTCGCCCCCCCCACCATGCCCCATCACCCAGGGGTGCCGCTGGTGACCTTCCATTTGGCCTTCTCCCAAAGTGTGACAGATATACCTACACAAGACGCACTCACGTGACAACAGCAAGGCAGATAATCAGACTAAATACTGAGTGTGGGCACTGTGCGGGGCCAGCTTGTGAGGACAGCGTGCCTTCACATCTCACTCAGCCCTGATAAATCTCCACAAACAACTCTGGTCCCTCAGTGTCACCTCAGAGCCTTTCTCCACAGTGAGCTGTGGGATGGACACAGAGCTGTGCGTGACGCCGTCCTACCAGCCGCCCCAGCAGCGTCCAGCCCATGCTAACTGACACGAACACAAGCAAAGTCCCCAAGTGAAGGTCAGCCAATAGGGACACGATGACAATCATAGAGGTGGACACCACTAAATGAGCATCCCCAGGGAAGAGAGAGACCTGGGGGTGCAGGGAGAGGAAGTGGGGACAGTCAGGGTGAGGCAGCGCTGGCCAGCTCCTGCACCAGCGCACATGGCAGGTGCACAGCTCTGTCCACAGGGCTGTGCCCTGGACACCAAGGAATGCAAGGCCCTGCTGGGCAAAGGTGGTGTGCAGCACGGTGGCCAAGTGCCTGGTTCCTCTGCTATCCCTTTATATTCACACAGGCATCAGCAGCAGCTTCTTGCCCGCTTCCGATGTAGCCCCACTAGGTCACCTGACCTATGTTTCCAATAAAACTTTATTACAAAGGCAGGCAGCAGGCGAGACTCAGTCTGTGGGCTGCCCCTGGTCTGTGCCCTGTCCCGGCTGCTCCAGGAGCTGGTGGCCCCCTGCAAAGACAGCACCCTGTCTCCTGTGAAACTGCACCCTTGCCAGTGTTAGCAGGTCTCAGAACTTGCAGGGACTTAACCACGGAGGGATGTGGTCTGGACTCTGAGGCAGGGAGGTTACGGGGCTCCGCCTCACCTCAGTTGCAGGACACCTGCCCCTGTAGCCCACAGCCACCCATCCCTGTCTCTTCCTAGGTGCTTTTCTGCCAAGCTGTGGCTGCCACCAAAGCAAACTGCGGCTCACACCTGATGAATGATCTCTCCTTGGTCCAATCTTCAAACCCTAGCTGGCCGGACCCCTGGGATAAAGTGTGGGCTCTGTTCACTCCATCGATAGAAGCCCACTGTGCTACATGCCATGCTAAGCACTGGGGAGACAGACAGGGACAAGTCCAGCCAGGGCCCAACCCTGGGGACCCCTCCTCAGGGGAGGAAGGTGGGAAGGAAAGAACTCCCAACTACAGCCAGTGACAAGCAGCCAGGGAGAAGGCGCAGCATGGTGCAGGCATGGGTGGCGAGGATGAGCACAGAGGGGACGGTGAGTGGATGTTGGCCCAATGTCACCCAGGGAGATGCCTCTCTAAGAGCAGAGTTGAAGTGGAAGAACCAGATGTGGGGAGACAGATGGAATAGGGAAGGATGCGAGCTAAGAGCACACTTAGGACACTCGCTATGGAGATGGCAGAATTAATCCTGGATATCAGGTTTTTGTTTGTGAGGATCCAACGGTAGCTAGTATCCGACCTCGAGATGGTTGAGCACACACAGCTATGGGTGGCCCTGGGCATCTGGGGTCCACACCCGCATCTTAGTTCCAGACACGAGGTCAGCGGTGCAGAATATATTCAGAGTCTCCAGTGTGGAAAGGGGTGAGGAGCACATCGTGACCCTGCCCAGGCCCAGAAAGGGACCCTTTGGAGGCTTTGCATCTCGCCCATGACCTGGGGTAGCCACGCCTCCTCAGTGGAGCTTCCGAGTCCAGCTGTGCAGTTCAAGGGAGGGAATCTGAGCACCTCCAGGCCAGGGAAGC
>NW_004524652.1:4823618-4828618 GCF_000260255.1 Octodon degus
ACTGTGTCTCCAGGCCCATCGCACATGCTGATCCCTACCGGCCTGCACAGCCTGCACCACACCCAGGGAGGAGGGACCCTCCCAGCCAGCCCAGCACCGCCCAGATCAGGCCCATCCTGGACTCCAGCTGTTTCTGCTTCTTCTCATCTGTGTGTCTACAGACTCCATCTCACTGAGCTTCAGAATTTTGGCAGAGCACAGTGACTTCATGTGCTTGTGACAGCAGTGTGAGACCCCCAGTGAAAAAGGACTTCAGACACTCTGAAGTCTGTTCAAATTGTGAGTGGCGCAGGGAGGAGGGGTGTCGCGCTTGATTTTTCACCTCTGCCGTCCTAAGTCACAGACCAGCTCAACCATACCAGATCACAAGTCTCTCTAGACAAAAGTGGGCAAAGGATTCTCCCTCCTGAGTTTGTTGTCTGGACAAGGCCTGCATTCTGGAAAGTGTTTCTACAGGTAGCACTCACTGTCTGCTACTGTAATTGCCTGTGGAATTCTCCTACCATGGACAGCTCCTTGCATCAGCTGATATAGGACCAGAAGTGGGGAACTCAACACTGTATGCTAAACTAATATACCAAGAGGTATCGGGGCAACATCCAGGTATAATAAAGCTATCAACAAAGCTAAGTTGCACTAATTTGACTTAAGAAAAATTCTACTCCAAATCAGACATTAGCCTCCCTGTGGAATTAGAGTGTTCAAGCCTTTCCCCCATTTGAGAAAGAGTTTTGAGAACTGTCAGGCACTGTACTATCAACTACACCAGCCACCCACCACAAGTGCCTATTTACCTTCAAAGGAAATTCATTTAAAAATAAAGAAAATTTAATGCTGAGCTGTAAAAGGCTCAAGTCAACAACTTGGGACAATTGCCAGTTGTGCTATTAACTCGCTCCTACTATGGACTATCGGAATATAGTGGGCTATTTTGCTGAATTCAAGTACCTACAATGTATGCAAAGTATGTAAAGGTCCCTTAAAGACTTCTCCAAATACAGCTTCTCTGACAGCAATGGAACATCCATCTCTGACAAAACAAAACAAAAAAAGGGGGCTATAAATAAAGGACTGTTTTGTTGTGAAAATATATATAAATATATGTATATACAAGACAGGATAGATATACAGACATATTCTCTTAATTCAATGAGAAGAAAGGTTCATGCTAATGTTTAGACAAGATAGCATGTCTATCTTGTCCTCTGTATAACTAACATGAAGACAACAATATGCAATGTATTAATTATTGTAACTGTCCTACTAACCTATTTTGAAACTGTTTCATTGCTATTTTATCTTTTTTCTCATTAAAATGAATTTATAAAATAATAAAGAAAATTTAAAATCTGGTCCTCAGTCACACTGGCCTCATCTCTAGTGCTCAGCAGCCACATGTGGCTGGTGGCCGCCATGGTGGACAGGGCAGACAGGGAACTGCCAATCTGCTTTAGGCCCTGGACAAGGGATTTGTGCTTCTCCTGCCTTTAGTTTCCAACTGTGAAGAACGGGCCCGCGGCACCGATGGCTGACTGCCCACTTCAGCAGTCATGTGGGTGGAAGTCTGAGTAGACCTCACTCCCACCGGGGACTGTCAGGGCTGAGTCCAATCCATGGTGACTCCAAAGCCAACAGAGACGCAGCTCTGGAGCAGTCCCAGGACTCCCTTGCACAAACATGCCTGGGTGATTTCAGCTGAGCCTCAGCTGGGTGTGGTTTCGTGAGAACTATGAATATTCGGATACAGAGTTGTGCAAGTTCTTCTGCACGGGAAAGAAAATGCGTGTGGACCACAGCTTGCTGGCCCCATGTAGAACTGAATGGTACTCAGGGAGTCTCCCACAGAAGACCACGAAACAGGCAACAAAAGGTGAGTTTAGGGGCTGGATTTGCGGCACCAAGGGGCTTGCAGACTATAGATGCGTGGGTCTCAGCCTCAGACGCCTGCATCCCCCACCCCACCCGAGCGCAGAGCCCTCTCTGTTCATGGCTCCACCCACACCTCCACCTACTCCAGTCCTCCTACCTGGCCTGCGCCACTCTGTTAGACCAAACCGCAGTTGCTCCTTGGGTTTGTTAACCAGAACAGAAAGGTTAACACTAACACTGCCTGGGTTGTCAGCATTCAGAAGGCCTCAGAGAGGCTAATGCTGAAAAGGGGACGATCCAGTGGGAAGAATGGGGTGGAATTCTGCCTGGTGCCCACTGTTTAGTGCTACTAAACCTGCTCTCCGGGCCCAGGGTACACAGGAATGGCCAGGCTTTGGGGAGAGGGGAGGGTGAGGGCCAGATGGGCAGCCCAGCCAGACAATGGGTGCGTCCTCTCCACTCTGACTTTCCAGCCTGTGTGTAAGACAGAGGTCAGGGGGGCAAGAAGAGGGTACACAGGCCCGGCAGTGAATGGAACGGTGATTAATTACCCAGAGTCAGTTCTTCGTGAAAAGTTTTGTGGTTGCTGTTTTATAATTTTCCTCAAAGCACAGGAAGGAAATCTATTGGCTTTGGGCAGCTGGGATGCTGGCTAACCAGTTGTTTCTGTGGAAATGGCTTCACAGCCAGGCCTTTTACCTGCTCCTGCTCTACTCTAGGTGAACCTTTGCAGTTTAGAAAAGTGCTCTATGATTATCTCAGTTTAATAATTACAAGTGCCTTTGGGCAATCTCGATTTTTTTTCTTTTATATTTTAGGGAAGAGTCTACAGGGTGTTCAGGGTCTCACTACTAGATCGGACTCTTAGTGATCAGCCTGTGTACAGCCTCCCAAGAGCTGGGATTACAGGCCTGCACCAGCACACCCAGTCTCAATGGGCATCTCAGCGCACCACAGGGGTGGGATCGGCACGGCAGGCCGGGGATTGAACCCCAGCCCCTGTGCCTACTTTCAGGTATTTTAATCTGAGTTATTTGGCCCGCCCTCGTAATCTGGATTGACGTGAGATTTCAGCTATGGGATGGTTAGGCGTGCTTCCTGGGAGTGGAGACATCTGTGTACAGCATGTGTGTGCATGTGTAGTATATGTACACATGTGCTTGTCTGTGTGCTCAGGGGGTCACCTGTGCAGCACCCTCACACCACAGCGCCAGGCCCCCTTCCACACAGTGCATCTAGAATTCTGTTTCCCCTGGAAACTTCACCGGACAGAGGCTGGTCCCCTCCCTGGGCGCCTGGGGACCACTGAGGCCTGGCTGAGAGGGGTTTTGAGCACACAGGCTGCTGCTCAGGCATGTCAATAAAATGCCCAGAGAGAGATGGGGACCCAGTTCAACAGCTTGTCCCCTGCAGCCTGTCCCCAGGGACTCCACCGAGTCATGTTTGAGCATATCACCCATGGGGGCAATGATGGTCACTTTATAGGAGGGAGAGAAGAGAGAAATAAAGCCAGAGAGAGACAGACAGACAGACAGACAGACAGACAGACAGAGAGACAGAGAGCGACACACAGAGAGGGACAGAGTCTGCCAGCTCCAGCTGCTCCCTGGCAAGGGGCACCATTCACGCCCACCCTTTTTCTGCCCACACTCTTCCAGCTGGGTCTGAACCACCTAGCTGAGACGGCAATGCCCCTTTTCCCCAAACGGGGTTTCTTCGTGGAACAAAAGGGGACATCTCTTGTCCCAGGTTTGTTTTTCTGGGTATCGACATGAAAAATGACTCAAATGCAAGGTGAACAATGACCAGGGGAACAGACATTTCTGGGCAGGACCGGCAGGTGACTGTGAGCCCCGGCCTGGGGCTCCTGCGCTGGCTGTGAGCTCCCAGAGGACACAGGTGCACCCTGCACTCAGAGCTCTGACTGCAGAGTTGGCGAGATGCCTGGAAACCCGGAGGTGCTCGGTGCGGACTTGCTAAATCCACCACACATACACAAGAGGCCAGGCAGACGCCACAGGCAACGCCCTCCACACCCTGCAGGACTTGGCTCCAAGGACTCCGTCCAAGTGGGTGGTAGGCTTAGCCGCGTTCTCCTGCCTGGCTGCTGAGTGCGTCCACACGGCCTGCTCACACAAGAAGCATCCACCTCAACTGCTGGGATGTTCGTCCTCCAAAACCCAAAGCCCATGACCCGCCAGGGTCTCCACAGCCCCACACGTCCACCCACGAAGCACCCCGCGACCAGCGCTCACTGTGCGCACTGGTGTAGACAAAGAAGAGGAGGCCCCTGTCTGACCAGGCAGGAAAATGCACGGAAGAGTCCGCGTAAGGACAGACGTTATTTCAACAGTAAAACAGAAGAAATCAATTTGTTTTTAAAAGCTAACTTTGTCAACTTTTAAAACCTAAAAACATTATCATTTATAGGTAGTCATTTTTAATTTTAAAACCGAACGAGACTCGCAACAGGAAACAATGAGTAGGTGTGGAGGGAAAGCCTCAGGAGGGAGCTGACATTTGAGCCGAGCCTGCAGGACCAGAGAAGGCGAGCAGCTCCTCAGCAAATATTTGTTGAATAATGAAAGAATCTATTTTAAGCCCAAAACTATTATGGGAAAAAAAATGTGTCCCAGACCATCAGAATGAGTACAAGTGCTAAGTCCAAAAGGACGCCCTTCAGGTCCCTGCTCAAATGCCACCTGCTCAGCAAAGCCCCCTCCTCTGGTGTCCCACATGTGGTCCCCACCCTGCAGCTCTGCCCCGTCCTGCTTGGGCTTTGCAATAGCCTTCATCTCCTCATGCTCTGCTAGCAACTGACTAGTTGTGTGATTGCAACACACACACACACACACACACACACACACGAATGCACACACATACAAATGCACCCACACATTCACAAATGCAAGGGAAGCAAGAATGGCTGCCCATTTTGCACACTGATGTGTCCCCAAAGTGCAGGCCACTGCCCAGGACACAGGAGATGCCCACTGCGCTCTTCTGGGTACATTCATGAGCAGGTGAGTACCCTCAGCAGCACGCAGGGTCTCACAGGAACCGCTCAGCAGGAGCAGGGGCGGGTGGTGCAGGGGCTAGGAGGAAGTAGAGGCGCCTTGGCTGGCACAGGA
>NW_004524652.1:4831118-4834953 GCF_000260255.1 Octodon degus
CGTGGGGAGCAGAGGGGAAGAGGCTGAGCTGATGCAAAGAAGAGGGGCAGACAGAGGACGAGCCACCCGCTGGGCAGGAAGCCTCCAGACGGCCCACCCGCTGACCCCAGGCTGGCAGAGCGCTTTGGCCAGCCACGAGCCAACTAGGCAGAGACGGCAGCGACCCACAGGGTGAGAAACGCACACTCGGCAGAATTAGCTCAAGAAATGGGTGGTGGCCAAATTTTAAATGTTTAAAAGATATTTTTTTAAACAAGAAACAGCAGTCACAAGAATAACAAATGCCCATTAACAGCAAACCCTAAAAAAGAGAAGAGATCTGATTTCCACATTATTTTATTTAGAAAACTGTATTTCTAACAAAAATTGAAAAGAGGTTTAAACATACAGAAATATGAAAAAGAAAGTAACCCAAGTTTCTAATTCACTAGAAGAGCCAAACAGACACAAAATCAAAGATCTGAACAGGCACCAATACCAGAAAATCTGAAGATTGGTCAATTCATTTTATCCAGCCTAACTGACAAAAAGGAAAACCATGAAATGAAGCGGAGCCTGAGGACATCAAACATAAAAACATACACAGAGTTAGAGACCTAAAGAATAGAAGGTGGAGAAATAGGAAAAAGACAATCTGAAGAAAAATCATCCCACATTTGATGAAAACATTGACCTTCACATACAACTCTAAGTGGGATAAATTTGGAGAGATACACATCCAGACATGTTATAAACTAACAAAAGACAAAGATATAAAGATCTAGACAGAATATGAAGAAGCCGGGGGAAGCGGCCCATAAGGAAGCCTCAGGACGGCCGACAGCCCATTTCTCATCAGAAACCAGGTGGCCAGAAGCACTGAGATCGTGTATCATCTTCAAAATGCTAAAAAGAAAGAAAACAAGAAAGAAGTAGTAGAGGCCGGGGAGATGGCTCAGCAGAATAAGCGCTTCCCTGGCAAGCACAAGGGCCTGAGTTCAATCCCCAGTTCCACCAAAAAAAAAAAAAAAAAAGAAGAGGAAGAAAGAAATATATTCAAGGAGGGAGGAAAGCAAAAGAAGTTTGCATTTGGGCCGGTCAGATAGCTCAGCAGACTGAAGTGCCTGCTTATGCACAGCACAGGGGCCAGGGTTCAAACCCCGGCGTGCCATGCCGGCCCTGCCCTCAGGGTGTGCTGAGATGGTGACTGAGATTGGGCATGGTGGTGTGCACCTGTAATCCCAGTGCTTGGGAGGCTGCAAACAGGAGAATCACTGAGTCGGATCTATGTAGTGAGACCCTGCAGACACTGTACTAAATACATTTAAAAAAAAAAAAAAAGAAGAAGAAGTTTGCATTCAACAAAACTATCCTTCAAAAGTGAGGGTGAAGCTATGACACCCCTAAATTTTTAAAAATGAGATAAAGCATTGCTACCAGACACATTCTACAAGAAACATTAAAGGTATCCGTTCTGGCTGAACTGAAGGGACCCCAGGCAATAAATCAAATCTGCACAACGAAATAAAAACACCAGTAAAGGTAGACTCATAGGTTAATAAAAAGATAGGATAAAATTTTATTGGAGCTCTTTCTACTATCTGATTTAAAAGACAACTGCACAAATCTATGATTATAAATCTGTGTTGGTGGGAATGCCTGTAGAAAGAGAATTCATACAAGAGTAACAGCACAAAGGGGAGAAAATATGTCTGTATGGAGAAAAGTTTTGTATACTATTGAAATTAAGCTATAGTTAAACTAACAGATTATTTAGTCCCTAGGACAAATACATTTTTAAAAAGTAAAAGAGGGCTGGAGAGAAAGCTCAGTGGAATAAGTGCCTGCCTGGCAAGTGCAAGGTCCTGAGTTCAATCCCCGGTACCACAAAAACAAAAAACAACAGAGACTAAAACCCAATACAGAATAAAATTTATACAGTAGAAAACACTTATCACAGGATAAGGCAGTAATAGGGAAATAGAAGAAACAACATAAATATAGAAAACAATGGCAAAAGGGTAACAGAAATCATATCAGAAATTACAATAAATGTAAATGAATTAAATATTCCCATCAAAATACAGATACTGGGCCTGGGGAGATAGCTCAGCAGAATAAGCGCTTACCTGAGAAGCACAGAGTCCTGAGTTCAATCCCTGGTACCGCAAAAAAAAAAAAAGAAAGAAAGAAAGAAAGAAAGAAAGAAAGAAAGAAAGAAAGAAAGAAAGAAAAAAAGATACAGATACTGGCAAAATGGGTTTTAAAAAAAACCAAAACATGTGCCAGCAACTCAGCTGACGAAAGGACAACAGGTAGCTGTATAATACAAAAAGCACAAGTAAACTTCAGATGAAAATTATTACTATCAGCAAAGAGGGACATTTTCCAACAAGAACAAGGTGAATTCACCATGAACATATAATAATTGCTAGTATTACTACACGCCATTATTTCCTATTATAATTTCCAAAACTCATGAACCAGAAACAGAAGATCCAACAGTAACGGTGAGGATTGCCCTACGCCACCTTCAAGAATGGGTTAGTGCTGTGAAAGAGCACATCAGTAAGAAGCTAACGGGAAGCCTGCGGGCCAGAGCCGCCTGGCCTTGAC
Organism: Octodon degus; assembly: GCF_000260255.1. Lineage (NCBI taxonomy): Eukaryota > Metazoa > Chordata > Mammalia > Rodentia > Octodontidae > Octodon > Octodon degus. Next base: position 4,833,714 of record NW_004524652.1, read on the forward strand.
AGGACGTCGCCTGACAGCTGGGCCCGCTTCGCTCACACACCTGAGACCATGTCCAAGACCGGGCAAAGTCAGCCAGAAAACTGCCTTCGGCCAACTGAAAAGGGATGAAAACACACCACCACCCCCACAGCAGAGCACAATTAGAAATCAGAAAAAGAAAAAGAAAGAAAAGAAAAAAATGAGGGCCAGCCAAATAGCTCAGGGGATTAAAGTGCCTGCAAGCAGGCGCAGAGCCTGGGTGTTCGATCCCAGGGCATGCTGTGCTGATCCCGCCCCCAGGGTGCGCTGAGCCGGGGCGTGGTGGTGTACTCCTGTGATCCCAGCTCTGAGGAGGCTGTAAACAGGCGGATCACTCCAAGTCTGATCTAATAGTGAGACCCTGGACACCCTGTAGACCCTTCCCTAAAATAAAAAAATTTTTAAAAACAAGAAACCGTTTAGTGGGGAAACATTGAACCATGCCGCTAAACAACAATGCACCAAAGGCGAAGCACACAGAAGTTAGGAAATCCTTCTGCAAATCAAAGAACAACACAGCAAAACGAAACTCACGGGACGCAGGGCAGCAGCTGCTTGTGCAGAAGGTGCTGCCAACCACATCTTTATATTTTTGAAAAAGAAGAAAGCACAGCTCTGAAATCAGTCACTTAACCTTCACCCGTAGCAAGCTAGAAACAAAGGGCAGAAGTAAAGTCAACAGAAGGCAAAAATAAAAGACCACAGGAGAAGCATGTGAAATGGAGAGCAGAAAAAAATCATCAAAACAACTCTGTTGCTCACATTAAAAGATATAGTTATATAAGATTGGACATATGATTGAATATTACCACTTACTTTCAAGAAGCCTTACATTTTTGTTATCGTTTCTTTTTTTTTTTAACAGTGATAAAATATACCTTTATTTACTTTGAGTCAACAGGTCATAAAAAAAAATTATTGCTAAGGTAAATAGATATCAGGCAAACAGCAAAGTGCTTTAGAAATCCAGTTACCTTGGAGTTTATTTAAACTAAGAGGAAAAGGTCATCATGTTTTCATGCAATACATACGTGGTTCTTTAACAATTGTGACAAGGAGCAGAAAGAATGAAGGAATGCTGCACTTGTGATCCATACAAAGCACCAACATTTGGGGTTGTACATAATTAAAGAAATACCTCACTTTTGAAATACCGTGATAGCCAACACATAGAGGCATGCCTTGGGTGGGCATAGGAATGCAGCTTAGAAAACAACAACCA
>NW_004524652.1:4835405-4846533 GCF_000260255.1 Octodon degus
CTTGTCTACATGGAAAATTAAATCCAGTTCACAGACATTTTCAAAACATTTGTCTAATGTTTCCACAAATACTTGAATTAGATCTAAAATGCCAAGTTCACCTTCTGAAGAATCCACACAGAAGACAAAATACAGTGTCGCATAATGTCTGTAAATCAGTTTGTTGTCAGATCCTCCAATTAATTAGATTTAACTCCATAGGTCACAGTAAGTTACACATCTTAAGGTTGACTACCAAAATCCTCCTTCTAGGAAATAACAAACATTTGCATCTCTCTTAGATACCAAATGGAAAGTTTCCCCGATGATTTGCTGTTGTGTCTCTTCACTGCAGGGCTGGTAGAACTTGGAGAGCCGCGGCTTCCCGAGGTTGCTGAAAATGAGAGTCGCCTTGATCATGGTTGGGCCGCTGACTGGGCGGGCGCTGGGGGCCGCTGACTGGGCGGGCACGCGAGCCGACGTTACTGTCTCTTTTCTTCTTCTCTTACCTCTTTTAAAATTCACTTTAAAGAGTATAGTAGTAATTGGTATGACATTAGAAAGGGAACACATAAGGCCGGCCAAACAGCTCAGCAGATTAAAGCTCCTGCAAGCAGGTGCAAGGGCCAGGGATTCAATCCCCAGGCCTGCCATGCTGGCCCCGTCCCCGGGATGCGCCAAGAGGGCAATTGAGATGGCGTGGTGGCGCCCCTGTAATCCCAGCTCTTGGGAGGCTGTAAACAGGCGGATCACTACAGGTCCAATCTAGTAGTGAGACCCTGAACACCCTGTAGACCCTTCCCTAAAATACAGAAAGAAAGAAAGAAGAACGAAAGAAAGAAATACAGACAGACAGACAGACAGACAGACAGACAGACAGACAGACAGACGGACACATTTAGAAGACCAAGGTGACAGGCATTCAAGCGTGGCTTTTGTATCACACATTGCTGTCCTCGATGTAGCTGCTTCGAGGCAGATAGCAGCATACAGGGTTAGTCAAGGTGAAAGTCTACACATTAGCTGCTATTAGCTGTATGTGTTAATCTGTGCAGCAGATTTGATGATAAAGAATAGATAATATACCAACCACTGTTAATCAGCTACTCTTGTTTTGAAAATCTGTAATATATGTATTGTTGTATGTCACCCTGTTGCTGTCTTTGTTTCTGATTTTGGTTCTTGCTTTTGTTTTTACTCTTCAAAATAAAATTAAATTTTAAAAAAAGAAATTTGCAAATTCCAAACTCACTGTGCAGAACAGTATGCAATGTATTATTGTGACTCTCCTACAAAGCCTATTTTGAAACGGTTTATTGTTATTTTTACTTTATTCTGTTTAAATTTAAATAACAAAAAGTTATCAACACACCCACCACCATTTGTTGTAGTCATTTTGATTATGTATATGTGAGAAATAGCCATTGGGGCTCCGGAACGGAGAGAAATTACCTAGCAAATACAAAGGTCTGGGTGTAATCCCCAGAACAATAAAAGTAAGAACTCAATATTTTTAAAAATGTCTTTTTTCTTGAAGAGATCAATAAAGTTGTCACATTTCTCTCACCACACTGACCAAGAGAGAAGGTATGAAGGGAATTTACTAAATAAGAACTGAAAGGGGACCTTAGCACAGATGGAACAAAAATTTTAAAAATCTTAAGGGAATAAGGAAGTGTCCTACAAAGACAAGACCTACCCAAAAAAGTTGGTTTTTTGTTGTTTTTTTTTTAATAGGTAATCCGCAATGACCCCAAAAATAAATCAGTGTTCCAAACTTTTCCATAAAGAAAACATGTGCCTACCTGGTCATTTTAATGGAGACAGAAAATGTACTTGACTACCCTAATAACTTTTCACATTAAAAAAAAAAAAAATAGAAGAGAAGGGAACACCGTCAGCTTGGGAAGAACCCCTACAGAGCACCCACAACCCACACCGTATCCATGGCTTCCTGCCTGACGCTGGGAACGTAACACAGCTGTCTCCTCCTGTGTCCAGTCCACATTTCAGCAAGCTTCTGAAAAGGCACTCGGATAAGAAAAAAATCAACAGCAACAACAAAAGGCATCAAGTCTGACCAAAACAACAGTAGCGCTCTCCCTAATCACACAGATGACATAAAATTCACATGGGAAATTCCAAGGGCTCCCTACACACATTTACAACAAAACCAAACCAAATCACAGAAGCCCGGAAGTCAGGTTAGCAAGGTCATGTGACAAGAGACCAATACACGAAAATTAATATGCTAACAAGGAATAATCTTAAAATGAAATTAAGAAAATTTCCTTTCCTGTACAGTGTCAAGAAAAATAAAATACCTGGAAATAAATTTAACAAAAGAATAAATTTAACATGCACGTTAAAACTACAAAATATCATTGAAAGAACTCCTGAAGAGCTAAATACTGAAGTGACATCCCATGTCCTCGGATCAGATGGCTTAACAGTGGTAAGGCAGTAACACCTCCAAACGGATCCTCAGCCCAACACAACTTGAGGTTCCTTTATGCCTAAATCAACACACTGATCCCAAGTCAGCATGATAATTCAAGAGGCCTAGAATAGCAAAATAATCGTTGACAATAAGGACAATGTTGGAAGACACACACCTCCCCGTAAGGTCCATGAGGAAACAAGAGACCCAGCAAGGGTGAAGGAGGTTTTGGGGGGGCAAAACAGCAGGCGGACCTCTGAGGCAGAGACCACAGCAGGGGCACAGTGAGCTCCGGAAAGGGTGCAAAATTCTCTGCACACACTCAAGGGTCACTTTAAACCACAACAGGGTGCTCGTGTAAGATCAAGGGCTTGGTATAGCAACGCCATGACTCAGGAACGGGCGGGGTTGGCCTTGCCTGCTTGGCCGTGAGCTGTTTCCAGTTGTGAGGTATCAGGTGCCAGTAAAACCATAGTGGGGCTGAGTAACCCGGAGGGGGCTGAGCGTGCTGTCCCTGACATTCTCAACTTCACATTTACTGCAAAGCTAAAGCATTCAAGCTGGGGGGTCCGATCCCTGAGCCTGCTGTGCCGGCCCCACCCCAGGGCACCCTGAGATGGGGATTGAGACTGGGCATAGTGGCGCACACCTGTAATCCCAGCTCTTGGGAGGCTATAAACAGTCGGATCACTATGAGTCCAATCTAGTAGTAAGACCCTGAACACCTTGTAGACCCTTTCCTAAAATACAAAAATAAATAAATAAAATAGAAATACAGTATTCAAGACAGCGTGTTGTGTGCATGAAAAGATGGATGGACCAAGAGATCAGAACTAGTCTAGACATGAACTCTTCCATCTGTGTCCAGCTGCCTAGAGCAGCGCAAGGGGTAAAAGAACCATCTGGTTGGCAAATAGTGCCTGGACAAGCCACCAAAAAATGTATATGCCTGGATTCCTACAATATACCAAGCACAAACCTAACAGAAAGTAGATCAAAATTCTAACTACAAGAGTAAAATTATAAACCTATTGGAAGAAAACACAGACAACCATCTCTGTGTCCTTCGTTTAGGCAACGGTTTCCTAAATAGGAAATCAAAAGCTTAAGTACAGGAAAAAGCTTTGCCGATCAATGAAAATTTAAAGCCATGTACTTCCAAGAAAATTACAAATAAAGTAAGAGGGCAACTTACACAGTGGAGAAAAATAGTTGCAATGTGTATAGCTGACAAGGGATGAGGATCCAGAACACATATTAAAAATTTTAAATTCAACAATAAAAACAAAAACTAACCAAGTGAGAGTTAAGCAAAGTAGTTACACAGATGCCTCTCTAGAGAAGACACACAGACGGACAATAAGCATAGCAAAAGGTGTTTCCCGTTACTGGCCATTAAGGAAATGCACACGCCCCACCATTAGGGCATTTGGAATCAAAAACAGCGAGGAAGAGCTACCGACAAGGGTGGGACAGGGCTGGAGCCCTCAGTGGTGCCTACAAGGAGCTCAAGGAGTGCACGCGGTGGCTCTGGAAAAGGGCCCAGCGATTCCTCAAAGACATTAAACATGGCGTCCTTGTGGGACCTGGCAATCCCCTTGAGTGCTCTACTCAAGTGAAGCTGAAACAGTAGTACATGAACGCTCACACGGCGTTACTCATCAGAGCCAAAAGGAAGAGCCAGGCTGGCAGACAGCTCGGCGGGCTAAGCACCTGACTAGCAAGCACAAGAACTGGGGCTGGATCCCCAGTACTGCATCGGCCGGCACCATGCAGGCCCCAAAACTGGGCATGGTGGCACACGCCTGCAACCCCAGTGCTGGGGAGGCTGAGATAGGAAGCTAGACCCTGTATCAAACAAAGAAACTAATTGATTAATTAATTAATTTTTTTAAAGGCCAAAGCGAGTGTCCATCAAAAAGGGAGTGGCTACACAAAATGTGTTAGACTTATGCAATAGAATATTATTTGTCCACTAAAAGAATAGTGCTCCACATGGCTGAACTTTGAAAATATTACATTAACTGCAAGAATGAGATGTGTTGGGAATGCAGAGAGCCCTGCCTACAACCCAGGCTGGCAGCCGCCACGGCCCGGGAGGGCGGTAGAGACGGCCTGCTGAAGGCAAGGTCCTTTGCGGGCTGATGGAAACGCCTACATGACACAGCAGGGCCGACCCTACCGCTATGTGAAGAACCACCAAGTTGCACTTTAAAAGGGTCATTTCACAGGAGTGATGGTGCTGTCTCAATTTTTTTAATGTAGAAAAGGGAAAGGAAATAATGAAATGGCCCAAAAATACACATGGCATAATTCTCTATATGAAAATGATAACAAACATGGGCCGGCAAGATAACTCAGTGGTCTAAAGCGCCTGCTTCAGCAAGCTCAGGCAAAGCTCAAGGACAGTGGTTTGATCCCTGGCACCACATGCCATGCTGAGCCGGCCACAAAAAATAAAAATAAAAAGGTAAACATAGGGGCAGCTGTTTATATAGTTTCTATCAAAACTATTTGCAACATGCAAGGTGATGACGCCTTGCTCCAGTAAAGGAAGAGGACGCAGAGCCAGCGAGGGGCACAGAAAGCCCTAGCTCTACCCACAAGATACTTTTCTTCTAGAACGAGGACCAAGTGAGTCCAGAGAGCAAGTCTGGACACAGCTGGAGCTGGGCAAGTGAGTGTTTTACGTAAAGTTAGTTTCTATACTTTTCTCTCATCAAGAAATACTTTATTTAAGAATAGAAAGTTACCATCCGCACCTCTCTCCCTTTCTCTCTTATTGGATTTATTCTGCCGTAGTTGAAATCTCAAAACTATTTTTCTAGCACAAACGCCCCCTGAAACTCTCCATATGCCTCCAAGAAGTCAAGCCACGCCCTTCCCTGTTTCCATTCTACAGGAAAACCATGTGGGGGGATGGGGTGGGATTTCTTTTTTCCATTTTTAAAAAACTGTAAGTACCGAGCAGCCCGGTGAACATGCCTTATTTTTGCTTACCAACATTCTCCCGGCACTGCAAACAATCAATCTCCGTAATGAGCCAACACTTCAGGGGGCGCCTGCGCTGCCTCGGCTGCCAAGCCCATGCGAATCCCGCACGCTAACAACTCATGTCGCTGCCAGCCTATCCGATTCCATCAGCCCCGCCATGACAAGCCGGAGACAGCGAAGACAATTGCCACAATTATTTTTTTTCCTCTCTGCCACTGTGTGTCTGACAGCATCCCAAGCCCTTCCAAGGGAAAATGGCTCAGAACCATCTTTCACTGAGCTCCCAAGACAACTTTCTGAAGTTGACCTCGCTGTTTCTCGTCCCCCTGATGCAAAAGACAAGCTTACACTAAGGGACAGGCGTGACAACGTGACAGACTCAGCATGGTGAAGGAATGCAGGGTCTCATTAACTCTGCTCAGGACTGGGAGGGAGTGTCCGCGCTCTCTGAACGCACCATGGGTGACGCAAGGATGAGCAAATGTGCAGATAAGCCAGGACCGTCCATCTCTCCGTCCTCCTCCTCGGAGGACACCGCCTGCCCCTGCGTTGGAGGTCTCCCTCCCACCGGACCCTGGCTGTCCACGCACCATCCACCTCCAGCTTAGAAATTCATCTCCGGGCTTCTGCATCAGACTCCATAACTGCATGGGCAAATTGCTGTAGAGTTTCCCTCCCTTTTGAGAAGTTTGAAAAGACCAAGCAATTATATGCTACAACGCAAAGAAGCCTGTAATCCCAGCACAAAGAGAGGGTAGAGCAGGAGGATCACAAGTTCAAGTCCCACCTGAGCAACTTAGTGACTCAAAATAAAAATTAAAAGGGCTGGGGATAGAGCGCCCCTGCATTCAATTCCCAGAGCCAGAAACAAAAAGTGATTTGAATCTCAATCTCTTTGGCCTTCAGCGCTCCTGGGGAAACACTCCCCTCCATTCTGAGCACCTGAAATGTGCAGCACTAGCACAGGGGGAAAGGGTCAGCCCCAAGCCCTGTCCTTGAAACTGGCCCGGCTTCGGGATTGGCATTCAGACTGAAAGAGAACCAGGAAGCCTGCTGAGTGTTTCCAGTATGCAGAAGCCAGAGATGGTGCCTTATTTATCTCTGGGCCCCTTGTGCAAATAAGGATCTTTTATTTCAAAACTTGAGGCCCATTTAAGAAAATTACACAGCCAAAACCACAAGTCTCAGTGAAACCCAATTTACATACAATACAGTTAACTATATCTTTTCTTTCATGGTTTTTGAGGCAATCCGTTCAGGCTGGCCTTGAACTCACTGTGTAACCCAGGCTGGCTTTAAGCTTATCGTGACCCTCCTGCCTCCGCCAGCCAGCTGAGCGCTGGGATTACAGGAGTGCACCACCATCCCTGGCTAAATTCACCTACAAAAGCATGGATTTTGACAAATGCAGAGTGGTGTGATTTGCACAAGCACCAAGGTACAGAACACCCTGCCCCGTGAGTACCTGCAGCCTCTTGGCTGACCAGGTGCTGCCCTCCTCGACCCCCAGTCGTGGGTCACCTGCTCACCTCACTCTGGCTCCGGCATTTCTAAAATTTCAGATGCACTGGTATCCTGCTGTATGTTTGTACCTGACTTCTGTCACTCCACGCAAGGCTTCGGGTGTTAACTCACCCTTCCGTGCCTATCGATAACGAGCTTTGCTCTAACTGGGCATCCTCTCACTGTATGGATACAGCCCAATTTGCTTCCCACTAACGAGTTAACAAATAACCAGGTTCTTTTCATCTCTTGGCTCTCCCGACCAGGCTGGTCTGACCATCTGCATGGGAATCTCCTGCTACTATTTGCTTCCACTTCTCTCGACTAAATACCTGGAAGTGCATTTGCTGGGCCGAGTGGAAAGCGCTCATCTTTCACCCAACTGAAAAATGTCTGACTATTATTTCTTTTTTTTGTGTGTGTGTGTGTGTGTGTGTGTGTGTGTGTGTGTGTGTGTGTGTGTTTTGTTCCTTGAATGCCTTCAGGGCACTTTTGCATGGCTGGAGTGTTGTGGGGATCGAACTACAGCAAACTGAGGCTGCCAGCATTGTGGAAGCAGCCACTTAAAGAACTGAGCTAGGGCTGGGCCCCCGTGACTATTATTTCTTGAAATACTTTTTCTGTCCCCTTTTCTTTCTGCTGTCCTTCAACTCCAATTCCTCACAGAAGACTGGCTAGCGTCACACAGCCCTGAGGTGCTGTTAAATTTGTTTTCAGTATTTCTCCTCTGTGTTCTTCTGGTTGGTTAAGTTTCACCGGTCCATTTTTAAGTTCACTGGCTGTTGCTTCTGTCATCTCCAATCTTCTCACAAGCCATCCAGTCAAAATCTACTTCAGACATGACACAGTTCACTGGAAGCACGCCAACCCCGTTCTTCGTAGAGTTCCTGTCCCTCTTCTATTCCTACCCATTGTAGCCATCAACTTTCCATTGCTATAACAAAGGAGATGGAGCCGGGTGAACAGGCTCATTTAGGTCATAGTTTGGAAGGCTCTGAGTCCATGGTGTGACAGTCCCACTGGTTTGGCCTCATGCCAGCCTTTCACAATAGTGGCTGCATGTGTGACAGAGATCACATGGGACACAGGAAGCCGAAGAACAGTTCCCAGGTTAGGTGTCTCCTTTATAACAAGCCCTTTAAGACCCTAGCCAGGTCCCATGAGAACCACCTTAAATTCTTCTGAGGGCCACGCCCCCAAAACCCTAAAGGACTTGTACCAGGCTCCGCCTCTTAAAGGCCCCAGCAGCTCACATCATCACAATGCAGTCAAAGCCTTTAACACATGACCCTTGGGGAATAAGCCATACCCAAACTGCAGCAAATATATTTTCTTTGATGTCTTGTCTAGACCTAGAATAACAACTTCACCTTAGTCTGATCTTTCTTTCAGTGTCCACTGATCGCTTCTTTCTCTGGTGCATGTGTCTCATTTTCATTCTTTTTTTTTTTTCATTTTCCTATTTCTTCTTATGTCAAGTAATCTGGCGTCATACCGTAGACATCATAGGGAGGCCTAACCACGGATTCTGCTGTAGGTCTCCGAAGACCTGGAACCATGTTGATGCTTTCCTATTAAACAGGCATCTGACTGAGCTGAGAGTCTTGAATCTCAGAGTAACACATGTGTGGTTTCAGGGTTGGCCAGAGATTCGGTCAGCCATACACACAGAACATGCGGGCTCTCCCTATCTTTGAATATCCCTTTTCCAGGCTGTTGTCTCACTTTCCATTGGCTGTGGTTACCCTGAACTCTGCCCCGGCTCAGTAAGTCAGCAAGACTGAATTTTCAGAGTTTCGGCATCTCTGCAGGGGCCCTTTGTGCCACAGGAATCATGAAATAGGCAAATGACCCAGCACTGCTCTCTGTCTTCAAGTGTCTGCTGCCTCCAGGCCCTCCGCGCCCTTCCGGTAGCTGCTTTTGCATTTTCTCCTTAGCTCACAGTCACCGTCTGCCTAAGTGTTCACAGGACAGCAGCTCCCCGGCCACTGCTGGACTAGGGGTCTCCAGCACCAAAGCTGTGGAGACAGAGACAGTGACCATGGATGCACTAATGAACGGGGCGGGGGGGTGTATCATAAGCAGGGGTGGCCGTTGGCTGCTCCTAAGCATCTCCCGGGGTTCCATCGCTCCCCAACCTCGTGGCACCTCCAAATCACAAAGCATTGCTTCACCTCCTCCCGAGCAGGGAAGAAAGCCAGAGGGTGGGGGCAGGCAGGGGTCGGATACTCCTGGATACTCAGAGACAAACCCAAACAGAATCTCTGACCTCATTAACCTTGAAGTTGTGCAGAGTTAAGAGAAGTGCCAACACGCAGGCTGACGTTCTGCATGCCATTTGGGTCAGAAATCAGATTGCTGCTCCTGTAACCTTCCACTTGCCTGGCAGCTCTTCGATCCAAGTCCGCTGGGCAGAAAGTCAATAGAAGGATTTGCCGGCTCCTATAATCCCCAAGTGTGTAAATCTCCCTGTGTGAAGCGCTCTCCCTCAGGAAACAGGAATTCTCCTGTCACCAATTAATTAAAACCCAATGGCTCCTTCCGGTTTTCTATTGGCCCATTGTATTAATTACAACAGCCTCAAAATCTTTCTAACAGGCCTATTACTCTGCAGTAATTGCATCTTAAGTCAACCACAATTGGGAAGGATTATGTGCATGTAATTCTCTGACTTCTCTGCTGATGAAATCTACTCCTGAAATGCTTTGCATAGAATTGGGCCCATTTCTCCCTGCCACACTGTGATTAAGAGGGACCAGCGTGTTCCCAAGGAGCAAGTGTGAGCCAGACTGATCCCTGAAACAATAGCAGGCAGCACAAACGACCCAGATCCTTCTCAATGGCCTCCCACGTTCCCAATTACAGACCACCGGAAAGAGAAGTTCCAGGACAGGGAAGGGGCGGCCCCCTCCCCGGGGCAGCTGCTCCGCCGGGCTCCAGTTGGGGTGCGCGGGGTCCACTTCCTGACGCTCACCCCGCATCAGCCTCCATTCCACAAGCAGGCCCACCAGCACATGTCCCCAAAGAGCGCTACTGGCTCCAGATAATGATGAGACACGAGGTGACTCAGCACAGGTCAGATGCTCAGAGGAGAAAGACCACTAATTGGCCCTGAAACAATGGAGTGACAGGTGCCACCTGCTCTGGCGGCTGAGGCTGGCTGCACTAATGAGGGCTCTGCGGCTGTGTGATGGCCACGCGGCCAGCCAAACTCTGACACCACAAGCTTGTCCCTGCATGCTGCCACGAGCAGGGAGGGTGCCGGGCAGCCCACAGACCCCGCGCAGCTGCTCAGAGCAGGTGGGCCTGGAGCCCCACGTCCGCGCAGCACTGGCCAGGGAGGGGCCGTCCCTTCCCTGTCCTGGAAGTCCTCCACTGGCCACCCCTCGGAGCTGGGCCCGTGAGGTCAGCGCGTGCAGAGCCAGTCTCTCGGAAAACTCCATCCTGCCTCACGGCAACCATTTGTCTGCCCTCTCTGACATGGGCTGCCCGTGTGCCCTAATGAGATGCCCGACCAGGCCGCGCTTGCGGACCTCGGGAGGAGATCACGTGGCCTTAGCCTGTGAACTTCTAACGGGGGGCAGATGCATGGAGCTGGGCCCACCCCAGGAAGAGCACAGGCCAATGCGCCCCGGCCTCAGGGCAAGCCGACAGCCACGCCGAGCTGCCTCGCGCTGCCTGCATCGCGGGCACGCTCGGCTGCGCCTGCAGCTTCTGCCCCAGAGCTCAGCCCCGCCGCCGTTCGCCAGGATGTGCCTGAAACCTTGCGGGGCCAGGCCCTGCCCTGGGCACTGGAGTCCCGGTCAGCTTCTCTGGAGCCCACGTCCCCGTGGAAAGACAGCAGACAGGCAGGGACCCGACAGCACAACTGCTCCGGGGTGAACGCGGAGGCCGGGGGGCACTTCGCTGGGCACTCCCGCTCTGCGTTCCAGGCACACGACAGGAGGCCTTCCAAGGCCCCAGGCTGGCAGAGCCGGGACAGCAGTGTGAGGGACACACGTTTGCAGCAGGAAGGTTGGGCTGCACAGGAGGTCGACTCCCTCCTGCCCACAGCAGCTCCTAGCAGGAGAATCCCAGAGGTCTCTGTCCCATCTGGCGGCGTGAGAAGCGAGAATCAGGGCGGCGCCTGTCTGTCCAAATCACAGCCCCCCACAAAGCGCCCGCCCCCTCGCCCCCCCACCTCCCACCCCCCCACCTTTCTCTTCACCGCTG
>NW_004524652.1:4846633-4847517 GCF_000260255.1 Octodon degus
CCAACTCAGCATGAAGCCCAGCTCATAAGGGAGCCAGCCGGCTGCCTGCTCACCGTGGCAGCGCCACAGAGGTCCCCGCCTTGGGCACAGCCTGTTGGCTGTCCGCCTTCTCGGCCCTTCTTGAGCTCCCCGAGAGGAGCCCTTGTGAGGAGCAACGCCGCGCCGCAGCCGCGGTAGCAGCATCTCCAAGGACACCAGGCTCCTCCTGACCCGATCAGTAACACTTTGGAAACCAATTAGAGGACAGCAGCAGAAGTCCTTTAGGTGCAGAGACGGAGGAGGGCCTGGCTCAGGAGACCAAAGAACAACTTCCTAAAGAAAGATACTGAAGTAGCAGGTCCAGCCACTAGGCCACCGGTCAGAATATGCTGCCACCTGAGGTCCTGTGGAAACTCAGGCATCCAGGGCTCAGCACGCTGCTCGGCCCTGAGTTTCCTAAATCCCAAGGATAGAGAATGGCACCTGGGAGGCCTACAGGGGTAGGGAGGTGCGGACAGGAGAGCCCCCAGACCTGCCGCGAGGACTAAACGGAACCAGCCGGAAGTGCTGCTCCAGCTGTCAGCCTCACACTCAGCTAAGGCGGGCGGAGACTCCCGGCTACGAGCCTAGCGTCAGAGCAGCCCTCAGTCGAGATCGGGGAGGGCACTGAAGGTCTGACTGCTGCAGGAAGGTGTCGCAGAAGGAGAAGGCCAAGCTGAGGGACAAGGAGAGGGGCAGGAGAAAGGGAGGCAGGAAGGAGAGGAAAGGAAGGAGGGAGGGGGGAGGAAAGGAGACTGGAAACGGGAAGGAGGGAGGGAAGGAAGGAAGGAGGGAGAGGAGGAAAGAGGGGAAGGAGGGAGGGAGAGCAAAGAAGGAGGGAGGGAAGGAGGGAGGGAGGGGAGGGG
>NW_004524652.1:4847831-4858310 GCF_000260255.1 Octodon degus
GGGAGGGAGGGGAGGAGGGAGAGGAAGGAGGGAGGGAGAGCAAAGAGGGAGGGAGGGAAGGAGGGAGGGAAAGGAGGGGAGGGAGGGGAGGAGGGAGGGGAAGGAGGGGATCACAACCCTGACAGCCAGACTCACACCCAGACGGCCCTGTACATGAACCAAACCACTAGCTCTGCTATTTGGTTGGTCTGATTTAAGCTTCTACTAGTCAGGGCAGGGGTGCTTTCTGATACACAGGTAAGACAGCACTCGAGGCTAGCATGAGGGAGAAGCCGCATTTCCTGATACACAAGCAGCACTGTTTTCCCTGCCTCGTAATTCCAGGGGAGGGGACGCACACTGGCACTGGACTGTATTTCAGCTGATAGACAGGGAGAGACGGGCAGAGCAATCAATCTTCATCAAGTGCCAGGCAACCTTCCTTCTTTGGTCCCTGGTGCTTTCTTCCACAGGCAGCTTAATCTTTCCAGAAGATGGGCCCAGATGCCAGTCTGGCACTCAGAAAAAGCTACTTCCAGGGCCGCAGCGTCACCCCTTGACCTCCAGGGCCTCCACGCACCCAGGCAGCCGCTCAGTCTTCCTGTGCCTCGGGTGTGCAGCAGGGCCCTTCAGTTTGCAAAAGGATCTGAAACTCACAAAGGCCTTTGTACAGAAAGAGCCAGCACTGGGAGAACAGCCACGGAAAGAAGCTCCTGTCCCTCCAGCTGACATCATCGGAACCCAACGCCAGCACACGCACGTGGGTGTCCTAGGGACAGCTGGCCCTTCCACCAGTGTCCCCAGCAGGAAGCTGGTGCCAGGGAGAGAGGAGCGAGCAGGCACCCTGCCCACAGCTTCCCGTGAAGTCTGACGCCGTCATGCTGTTGCCTGGTCCTACCCTTGAACAGGATTCCGCCCGCACTAGCTTCACAGAGCTGAACCGGATGAGGGCATCTTGGCAGAGGAGCAGGCAGCAATAAGGGGTCCACAAGGGGCACCAAAGAATGCAGAGGAGCACTGGCCAAGAGCTGTCACCACCCCGGGGCCTGAAAGCCAAGGGGAGGGTGGCATGCCCTGTGGGCACTGGATCATTACCGGTGTTCAGGGGCAGAGGTCCCTCTGCAGCAGAGACCAACTCTGGCACCCCCACACACACCCTCGCTCCCCCAGGCGCCCTGAACTCCTCCTGGCCCAGGAACTGGGCAGTGGCCCAGGGGCCAGATATCTCCATGGGCTCGAGTCCCCCTCCTGTGACTGTTGCTCTGAGGCCAGGAACTGAGTGTCTGGTCCATGTCCCATCTGTCCCCCCAACCCTGGCACAGTGTCGATCACACTACAGGGGCCCAGTGGGGACCGGGGGTGATGGGAGGATGCTGATTCGGTTCTTTCACAGGTTTGACTGGAATGAGTCCCAGGAGACCAGCAGTGAGCCCAGTCATGTGCCTTCCCAGGGATGATGACCCACTACATTGCTTCTGTCCTCTGGCCCCCGAGAGGGGCAGGGCACAGCAGCTGTCCCACCCCCACATGATAAAAACACTCATGCTAACAACAAGCTGCGCCACAGGCTGCTGTGTGGCCTCGGCGGGCACTCGACCTCCTGGAGCCTCAGCCACAAATGAAGACACAGCTGTCTGGCTCTCCGAGTTCTGGCCAGCTCTAGCCATCTGACTTCTCTGGGTTCACCTGTCCATAGTGAAACCTGCAGGTGGTTGACAAGAAGGCCAGGAAAAAGGACAGGGCAGTGACCCCAAGCATAGGATGTAGGGGCTTCTCAGGGGACCAGCGTGCAGGAGGGGCAGGGAGGTGCTGACCAGTCCAAGCAAACACTCTCAGTCCAGCCTCACGCCCTTTTCACGACAGCCGTTGTACCTCTTGGATCTTACTCTTCCAGTTTCTTACACTAGGGAGACGATACGGAGTCTACACATGCGTGTCAGATTTATGCCACTTCCGAGCATGGTCTCTAATTGCACCCACTTCAACCAAGATCTTCCGAAGGGGCTCAAATGCCACTGCAGATGTGGCAGTTTAGGGCCCCTCTCCCGCCATGTGTGAGGCATCCCCAATGCCTGCTGCTCTGAGCCCACACTCCGCTCTCCTGCAGCTCTCCGGGGGGTCCCAGGGGCTCACCAAGTCCAGACAAGAACCGCTCAGCTCTGTTCAGCTCCAATTGCAGATCCAGAGGATTCCGTGTGAAGGGACGGGATATCTTGGCCTGTTCTAATTTGGGGTGAGTCGCTAACACGGCCAAAGCTGATAAGGAATCTTTTTCATAACTCACTTCTTTCCCGTGGCTTACTGCCCAAGCCAGCGTCTCGTGCAAGGTCACCGCCTCCACAGACACCCAGGGCCTCCCTTGTCACTCCCTAACCTTGAATTCCTGAGAAGTGCACTGTTTATTTTTAGGGCTCCGGATGATGCCGTCTATCAAGGGAAGAAAGTTTCTTTCTATTTATACTTTGTGAAGAGTTTTTTACATAATTAAGAGCTAAAATAGAGACTGTTTTCATGCTGGAAGCAAGAGCAGCCCTTTCCAGACAGATGAGGGCCTCAAGGCAACACTCCGGGGACACTGGGACGGACGGCAGGAGAAACAGGACACAGGAGCTCTCCTGACACGAGCGGTGAACGTGAGGCCAGCAGGAGCCTGGGGGCAGCGTGGGGTTGGTTTCAAAAGAGGAGACAGGAGAACAGCACCCAACTGAGAACACAGCACGAGGCAGGAAGGCCCTCGCGCGGACGCCTCTGTGCACCTGGAGCCTCCCATGGAGGCCACGCTGCTGCCCGCTGACCAGTGAGGTGGGGGAGGGCGACACGAGCCATTTCTAGTCCTGGCCTTTGGAAACTGCCTGTGAGCGCTTCCAGGGTTTCCATGGAGACCCGAGGACGGCATAGCAACAGGCATCGTCTCCAGATGACACAGGAGGAGGACAGAAGCGGCCAGGGTCCCTCATTACGACTTGGACTTGTGTGCACCTACTTGGAGGGAGCCCAGGGACTGCGTCCAGGCCTCATTAGACCGTGTTAAGCCTCAGAGATAGAGGGCTGTTTGTCACGGCCACTAGCACTAACACACTTACTAGGACAAAGAGCCCCAGGGGCAGGCTTCAAAGAGCAGTGACATGCTGGGGGCTCCTGGGTGAGGAGGTGCTCTGGGCTCTACCCACCGGCCCAGCCTTCCACTTCCTGTTTTCAGTCTTCCTGCTTGGCCCTTGGGAAAGAAAGCCTTCCTGTACTTCCTGAGAGTGTGAAACACCAGCATCCAGCACAGGCCTCAGGAGCAGGGGGCTGAAAGCAGACTGTGCAGAGCTTTGGAGTGAAAGGAGGAGGGATGCCACCCACAGTTCCTGCACAAAATTAAAACACGGGACCACGCAGTAGGAGCACAGAGAACAAGGCTACGGGGGCCACCTGCTTTTCAGGGCTTGTGTCACAATCATTCGCCCCTTGGCCCCCTGAGCTTTAGCTGGGAGAGGAACAGGAGCTAGATGCCCACCAGCCATAGCCCATACAGAGCCACCCGCCAAAGACATCAGGGCCGTCACAGCTAGCCCAGGGCAGCCAGCGATGAAAAGCACTCCTCTCCCAGTGACAGGAAATAGAAAGGTCCCAGGGTCTGAGCCCTTGGGGGTCCCTGTAACTTCGGACAGCGTCCTGTGTGAGTGAGGATCTAGGGCAGGGGTGGGAGCCTGTGGCACTCATGCTATTGGTTTTAAGACAAAAGTAATGTGTTGTTTTTCCTCAACTGGAACCTCAGAACTCACTGCAGCGGAGGCGCTATGGGATACATGCGCGGGCTTGGGGTGGCGGCCGGGCACTGGTCCCTAAAAGGTTCACCATCACTGCTCCAGGGGAGAGAGGTCAGGAGCGTTGTGAGGGACTTGGAGCCCCTGATGTTGGTGCTTAAAGCCCACAAACAACTCCAGAGTGCGCAAGAGCCCAGAATTCTGACCCAGAATTGTTCCCATCGGGAGCAGCCACATGCGGTGGTGGGTGGGACTTTTTCAGAGGTGGCTGCATCTAGCGTGTGGGATTGACTCATGCTGCAGCAATGGGATTACAGGTATATGGTTGCTAAATCAGTCCCTGATGGGGCTAGCACCACCCCAATCCCAGTAGCCTCCACAGTGTATAAAGGGGGCAGAAAGACACCCTCAAGGTCTCTCTGATGCTTCTGCGGTCCTGTGGTGCCTTGCACTGCTCTCTGAGGCCCCGCTGCACCCTGCCTGGGGGCCAGCCACTTACGGCCTGACGCTCCTCAATCAGGGAGCTAAATAATCGCTTCCTCCTTTAACTGTGGGTGTCAGGTATTTTGCCTGAGAAACTAGAAAGCAACTAAGGCACCTTGGTTAGGTACGAAGGAGGAGGCGCTGACGCACAGCCCCACCTGAATGCTCCTGTCAAAGGACAGTGTGCCCCAGTGAAAATTAAGGTGTTTCAGAAAGACAAGGTCTGCACATTCTCTCTCATATGGGAGGACCCAAAAGAGTGGGGCAAGGGAACAGAATGGCCACCACTTCCTGCTAGGAAGAGCGAAGAGAGGAGGAACAGGAGAGCGATGGAAGGCCTGAGTGGAAACAGGCAGTCGGATGGGAGGAGGCGGCCCTCGGGGTCCGCACGCAGCACACCGCCTGCAACTCACAAGTCATGTTTTATAAAGAAACAAGAGTCTTGTTCCTTTAAATACAAAGAAGCGAGGACATCCTGGGAAGTGGAAGCGCTAACTGCCCCCTACACGCGCACACACGGCTAACGAGGCATCCACCATGCCCTGCATGCACAATTACATGTCGCTCGAAAACACTTCTTCATATTGAGTCGCCAGCTGTCGGGCGCTCTGTTCTCAAAGAGTGTGGGGAGGCCCTGGAGGGGTGGAGAGGACAGGGGCTGCTGGCTTCCAGGGGCGGGTCCCCACGGCTCCCCCGCCCGCCCGCCGCGGTGACTGGCTTGTCCAAGCATCTTCTATGTCCCAGCAGGCCAAGACTTCGGCCCACGAAGAACGCGCTGGAGACTCAGAAATTTTAAGAAATGAGCCAGTGTCAAGGGTGGACCCCATGACAAGTCTCCAGGGATCGCCTCCAGGGCGCAGTCATCCACAGGAGTCCCGGATTCCGTAACCACCCAGCATCCCCCCAACGCGCTCCCTCCATCCCTGTCCCTAGGTCTCTATTCCCCAAGCATCAGCCCTTGTCTGGTCCGAGATCTGAATTTCACCCAGGCCCCGGCTCACGGGAAGGAGAACCACCTGATCTGTGGTTTCTCTTTGCGGAAAAACAATTCATCCAATTAGCAGGACCAAAAGTCTTTGATCCACACTTTAAAAGGAAACCAATTTAAAACTCCAAAACGTGGAGAGAAGTGCGTTTGAACCTTACCCCCAGATCTCAGAAGTTAATCAACATTAGCCCCAACATCTAAACTAACAATTTTGCCTCAGAGTGAAAAGAGAAAAGATGCAGGCTCTTGGAGGGGGGAAGAGGAGTCAGAAACATGGGGTGATGGAGTACTTGGTCCTCCAGAAGGCCCCTCCTGAGGAGGGGGCGGCTCGAGTCGGGCAGAGGGGGTGAGCACTGTGCAGCAAGATGGTCGCCTGGAGCGGCTGTCTGCGCTGCGAGGGTTTCTCCCAATAATTTCTTTTAAATTATGGTAAGATTAGTTCCAAGTTTTAGTCCTTTCATAATCCATTCAAACACTCTTAAGTGGAAGTGAAATGCATCATACTCTCTAAAAGGCAGATATACATTTAGGTTAGATTCAAACTTCGGTGAGAGGTGGAGTGAGCAGCTCATGAAGATGTCAATTACCGTTTGCAGGGGTGGACGAGCCCTGGGTCCTGCCACAGTAAATCAGAGCCTCAGGAGCTGCCCAGAGCCTGAGGAGCGGCAGGCAGCTGCGCGGGCTATGAATGTGCACCAGCCCCCACACCTAGCCCTCCACATCCAAAGGCGGGGACGCAGCCTCGGGGTGGTGATGTCTGAGCCCCCACCATGAGAAGCAACTCAGACTGCGCTCTGAGCCCCCACCCGAAGCTCCGCTCCCTCCATTCAAGGCCCATCCTAGGCGCGCTTGAGGCTGAGCGCTGTGGGATCCTCTATGATTTGTAACAGCCAATCTGGGAAACAGTGCAGGAGTGCCTCAAAAAGTCCAACCTGAGCCAGGCATGGGGTGCACACCTGCAATCCCAGCTCTCAGGACACGGGCAGGAGTGGCGCCGTGAGCTGGAGGCCAGCCTGGGCTCCACAAGTCAAGGCCAGCAACAACCAACACCAATTCCAAGGGCCTTATCTAGATGCAGAGCAGCAAGCCTGAGAAAGCTGATCAGCACCCCTGGGACATCGTGGACAGCCTCACAGTATCCCAGAGATGCAAGTGGATAAGACTGCCTCTCCTATTCCACCCAACAAGGGACAGGAGCAATTGCCCACTTCCTCCACCTCCCGTCTAGGGCAAGCGCTGTCTGGAGTGAGCGTCACTGTGGTAAATGTCCATACATATTTTAATCAGGTAAAACACCACAATAATAATGCCAATGTACACACTCAGGGCTCCCCTAAGCCACAGCACCTATGAATCACCAGCTCCATGAGACTGTGCGCGTGTCTCCATGCCCCTCCCCCATATACCCCTCCCCCCAACTCTCCTCTGAACACATGCTGTCACCGTATGTGATCATCCGGTGGCTCTCACAGAGCTAACAGCATGCCCAACCCCACTCCTGGAACCCACCTGCACTCCCAAGAGCAGCCCTGGGTGCGCCCTAGCCACAGTGCCTGCGGCCCACCGTCTCCTGTCTCGCTCCCAGCCATTCACTCTTATCCAGGCTGAGACAGACTGAGTCTTCCGTGAGCATTCAAAGACTCTAAGTGGCAACACCAGAGATTAACAAGCAACATGCTGAATAAAGAAGGTACTCAATCCTTGTGTCCTTTAAAAATAACCTAATGCTGCCGTATCTTTCCTTATTGACAGAGAAGGGAGCTTGGGACTCTGCTCAGTCTCTCAGGTTAGAAGAGGACAGAAAAGGCTGGCAATGCCTCTGCCAGGGTAAGGCAAAGCAGGTCTCTCAGGGAGTTTCAAGAAAAACTCCTTTAAGGGGGAAATTACAGATGACTCCACCATGGGTATCTGCAGTCTCCTCGCCAGACCAGGAGCGGGAGACACGGAGACACCCCTCGGCCCTCATCCTGACACACTGCAAGTGTCAGGAGGCCGGTCTCCCGCGGTCCCGGTGGGGGGCATGGGCAGGGATGTCAGAAATGAAGATCCACACCAGGTCCTCCCAGGATGGCTCGCTGCCCAGGATCCAAGCCTCAGCAGGGACCTGGGACCCCAAGGTGACACCGAGAGGCTGGATCTGCTGTGTCCCAGGTCTCAAGGAGAAGAAAACTCAGGCTTTTTCCTGACAACCTTCCTTTGCTGTTTCCTTTGCCCACCCTCGAATCCTCACCGCAGACGCCACTGGGTGGGGCTCATAAAGAAACTGAGGCTGGGGCTCGGGAACAGGAAGCTGCAGCAA
Source organism: Octodon degus (assembly GCF_000260255.1). Classification (NCBI taxonomy): domain Eukaryota; kingdom Metazoa; phylum Chordata; class Mammalia; order Rodentia; family Octodontidae; genus Octodon; species Octodon degus. Next base: position 4,855,330 of record NW_004524652.1, read on the forward strand.
GTCTCGGAGAGACTTCCTTGGGCATTGGGTGTGACTGACATCCCAGGATGCAGACACCAACCTGGGTCCCGGTGGGTGACCGCAGTGCCGAGGAGAGGCAGCAGACCGGGTGGGGAGGGACTCAGACCTCAATGCAGAGCCACAACCGTCTCCTACCCACACATGGCGCTGGGTCACAAAGATGGACGAGCCAGGGGTGGCCTCAGGCAGAGAGGGTCAGGGCCCAGGGTCCCCGGCAGCCAGAGACATGGGTGGGGGCCACGAAAGAGTGTGGCCGTGGCCCTGTTCAGCAGCAGAGACGGCGACACTGGAAGCGAAGCCGCTGTGCACAGGGCCTCCAGCTGCAGCCAGCGAAGTGGCCACGGGCCTAAAGGCACCTCTTGAAAATGACACCATAAGCCTATGTCTCCAGGGATGCTCTGGCTGCTCCCCAGCGCCAAGCAGCACCCCCACAACCATTCCGCATCTGCTACAGAGGCCTGAGGAGGCGCATGCGCCCGGTCTGGGGAGCACTTCCCCCCAGTTCCGGCACAACGCACACAGCTCCAGCAGAGACGAGAGAAGGACGCTTGCACTTTACAGCTGGATGCGGGAACCTGCCGTGCGAGTGTCCCAAGAAGCGGCTTCCATCGCAGGCATTCTGCTCACCAGCACGGAATGAAGTGCAAGCCACGAGGGCGGAGAGTGGAGGCCTGAGTCCTGGTGGGGGCTCGGCTGTGCCTCACAGGACCCTGTAGGAGTCATGGGGCTCCAGGGGCCCCATTTTCAGGACCCAGGAACACCTACTGCACTCTCAGGACAGCAGTGCCTGGGACAGTTATACACCTGTCAGTGGGCATTGTCATGTTTTATATGTAGATGTCCCCCAAAGCCTCACACACTCATAGGTAGGGCTTCTGAAAGCAGTTGGACCATGGGTGACACTGGACCATGGGTGTGTGACATTGGACCACGGGTGTGTGACACTGGACCACGGGGGGTGTGACACTGGACCATGAGTGTGTGACACTGGACCACGGGTGTGTGACACTGGACCATGGGTGTGTGACACTAGATCATGGGTATGTGAATAGTGGGGCGATTGGCTTAGAAGTTCTGGGCATGCTCTGAATGGGTTTATTGGACAGGGAAGACCCAGCCTGCATGTGAATGGCACCAACCAATAGGCTTGCAGCCTGGATAGAATAAAAAGGGAAAGAAAGAAAGTGGCCGCTTCCTGCCTGCTCTTCCATGGGCTGTTTCCCCGCTGCCATGCTGCCCTGCCTCGACGCTGGCTGACTCTAGATTGAAACCTCTACAAACTGTGAGCCAAAATAACCCCTTCTCCCTTTAACTTAATGGCATGGGTTATTCTGTTCCAACAATGAGAAAGTAACTAACACAGAGAGATTTGCCCAGTGGCCATAAGCAACATCCATTGGTCAGCTGGCAGGTGTAGGTCCTAAATATTTGCTGACCTCAATGAAAATGAGGCTCTTTAGTGCAGAAGGGACAACACCCTTTGTAAGTGTGAACAATCAAAATCTTACATTTATGGATAGCTTTCCCAGTACAAGGGCAGAATCCCAAGTTAACAAGCCTTAACAGCCGGGACTCATTTGTAGGAAAATGCATGCACCACCCTCAGACCATAATCTTAAATACAATAAATCAGACACACATGCTCAAGTGTCCTGTAAGAGAAACTGAAAACAGAAATAAAGAGCAAAGCAGAAGGCAGATAATAGGAGGTATGAAGACAGATCCTTTGCAAAACGTCCAAGAGCGAGAGGGAGGAGGGAGGAAAGTAGGCAACGGGGGTGAAAAGAGAATTAAGATGTCTCATGTACACATACCACCTCCTCATGCAGAGTACACTGCAGGCACCTATTAAGGGAAATAAAAAATTTTAAAAGAACCAGAAGAAGAAGGGAATTACCTCAATGGAATAGCTAGTACTGGCCATAGAGGAGAGCCTACAGCTAACACTTCTCAATGAAGAAAAGCTAGAAGCTGCCTCCAAGACCAGGACAAAGACAAGGGTGACCCCGCTCCGCACCTCAGCACAGCGCTAGAAGCCCTATTGGGCGAGGAGAGGGCCTCTGTGATCCTGGGCTGGACCGCGCACCCCTCCCCTCAGGTCTACCTGGGTACAGAAGGAGAATGGGCTTCTTGGTTCGGGTCTGGGTCCTTATAGTCACACACACACCCCGCCAATGAAGAGATGCTTATGTTTGCTATCATTTTTTTATTTCTATGAGCTTCACATACCATTCCTCAGAGAAGAAAAGGGAGCAGGAGATGAAGACAGGGAAGAATTGCGGTGGAGAGGACCCGATGCAGCCCCCCAAAGAGCCCCACCCAGGAAAACAGCGCCAATCCCAGGGCTGGGTGGGGCCCCTGGGGAGCGCGAGGTTAGCATCCTCTTCTGGGGCACTAGATCAATCCCCAGCACTGCACAAAAGCAGCCTGGGGCAGTCACGCTCTCCACAGATCCCTCACTGGCTCTTGTCACAGAAACACATCACGCTGTGGGCGCCAGAAATAGCCCCAGGCCCCGCATCATGGCTGCAGGCAACAGAGCTCCTGCACTCTGGTCCGTGCCCCTCAGTTATAAAGACCCTCTTCTCTGATTCCAGCGGGCACCTGGAAGATGTGCTGCTCACCAACACGGGGCCCTGCAGTCAACTACACTGTGTGAATCTTGTTCGGAGTGCCGCTCAGGGAGCAGGGCCCTAACCAAAGCCCTGCAGATGGTGGGTGGAGATCCACGGAGAGCCGCCTCCCTGGTCTGGCTTCGTTGCTCCAGGTCCTTGCGACAACTGCCGGAGAAGCACTGCAGTTCTCGCCCCCTTCACCCCAGGAGCAAGGAACTGAGCCCTTTCCACCCGGCACCGCGCCGCCTTCCACAGCTCTGCGCCCACCCACGCCCCAGAGTGCTCCGCCTCTCTGCCAGCTCCACGCTGGCTGCGGCCTAACAGGATGACACGCAGCAGTCCTCA
>NW_004524652.1:4858900-4859639 GCF_000260255.1 Octodon degus
CCAGGGTCAGCATCACACACCCAGCCCAGCGTCACACACCCAGGGCCAGCATCACACACCCAGCCCAGCGTCACACACCCAGGGCCAGCATCACATACCCAGCCCAGTGTCACACGCCCAGGGCCAGCATCACACACCCAGCCCAGTGTCACACGCCCAGGGCCAGCATCACACACCCAGCCCAGCGTCACACACCCAGGACCAGTGTCACACGCCCAGGACCAGCATCACACACCCAGGGCCAGCATCACACACCCAGGGCCAGCATCACACACCCCCGGCCCAGTGTCACACACCCAGGGCCAGCATCACACACCCAGCCCAGTGTCACATGCCCAGGGCCAGCATCACACACCCAGCCCAGTGTCACACACCCAGGGCCAGCATCACACACCCAGCCCAGTGTCAAACACCCAGAGCCAGCATCACACACCCAACCCAGCGTCACACACCCAGGGCCAGCATCACACACCCCCGGCCCAGTGTCACACACCCCCAGCCCAGTGCCACACACCCAGCCCAGCATCACACACCCAGGGCCAGCATCACACACCCAGCCCAGCGTCATACACCCAGGGCCAGCATCACACACCCCCGGCCCAGTGTCACATACCCCGGCCCAGTGTCACACACCCCGGCCCAGTGTCACACACCCAGGGCCAGCATCACACACCCAGCCCAGCGTCACACACCCAGGGCCAGCATCACACACCCAGCCCAGCGTCACACACCCAGGGCC
>NW_004524652.1:4859739-4860884 GCF_000260255.1 Octodon degus
CACAGGGGCTTTCCGGGGTCATCCATCAAGCACCCCCCAGCATCACACACCCAGGGCCAGCATCACGCACCCAGCCCAGTGCCACACACCCAGGGCCAGCATCACACACCCAGCCCAGCGTCACACACCCAGGGCCAGCATCACACACCCCCGGCCCAGTGTCACACACCTAGCCCAGCATCACACACCCAGGGCCCTTTCTGTCCCTAAAGCCCTCCTATATACACAGGAGGCTTCCCAGCCCTTCTAGATCTGAGCCCAAGCTTCGCCTTTTGGGGGTTTGACCTTCAGGGGAGACTCCAGGCCCTTAAAACTCTTGGTGCTGGGATTAAACCAGGTACAGATAATTTAGAGACGCACAAAGATGCCAAGATTTTTATACAGCCGACTCTGCAAACTAAGAAAGAATTAACACTCAAGCTTCTCCAAGACGTAATTATTACACCTCCAAAAGACAGTTTGGAAATGTTCTCTTTCATAAATGACATTAGCAAATTGGAAAATCATTTCAAACCAAAGGGCACCGTGGAGCGTTGCCAATAAAAGTGAGCAGAGCCTCGTTAATGAGATACAATGACATGAAAAACACTACATTCTTTTCCATGCCAAACCACTGTAATTAAGCCAGAGTGTGTCTGTGTTATTTAGCAAAACAAATAATTGCCCCGCGCCCTCGCCACTGATGGCGGGCTTGCGCTCTGCACTACTGCTCTTACAAGCTGGTCTGGAGATGGACTCCCGGACCCAGGACACCCAAGAACCTACACACAGCAGCCCAGCACAACACCAGAGTTCCTCAGTGTAACTCCGGCCCCACAGCGCAGGGACGGCAGAGACAGTCTGGCCTGGTTTAGTGATGGAGAACACAGACTGGAGCCTCTGCCTTCGGCAGCCCCAATCACCTGCTCAGCGCCAGGTCCTGCGGTGGAGGATGTAGACAGCAGGGTGACACCGGCCCTGACTCGGAGCGGCCTGTGAGCCCATGGAGGTCAGCTGCCAGGAGGCTCAGCGCCGGCGGGACAGCGGCAGGGCCCCGGCCTGCATCGGCGAGGACCCGAGGGAGCTCTAGTCACCGCATGTCCTCCTGGGTCTGCATACACAGGGCAGCCGCGGCTCCTTCCTGCTCAGCCCCAGCCAAAGCTAAG
>NW_004524652.1:4861498-4863809 GCF_000260255.1 Octodon degus
CCAGCCTCCCCTGGTCCTTTCATGAAAGCCAGGAGGAGGGTTTGGCAGGGACGTGTGAAAAGGCATCTTTTATTGTAATAAAATGTTTTAAATTCAAATGGTCACTATAGTTTTCAATATCTTATTTGAATGAAGAGATGAATTAATATTTATTTGGAGATCAGTCTGGCTGAGCAGAGGTTGAGAGTCAGGAGAGAAGAAAGTCACAAAAGCAGAAGCGAAAGTGCAACCCCCAGCCAGGGGCGCCGCCTACCACGGCACAGGGCAAGGCGGGCGAACTGGTGGGCAAATGTACTTGCTTTCACTTTTCACATTCAAGCCCAATGTTCTGCTTCTCCCAAAACAATCATGTTGAGGTGTCAGCACTGGTTCCCATAACCTTCTGCAGTGACCACCGCAGAAGCTGAGGGGTCCCGGATAGACAGGAAGGGGCTCTGGGCTCACCGGGGCCACAACCACCCCTGCCTTCTGGTCACCAGCCTGGCCACAGCATGCGTGTGGGTGCCTGACCACAGTGGACAGGGATGTCCTGTTCCCTCAGGCCTCCAGGCCCCAAATCCACCTCTGAATTCAGGGCATCTGCAGCCCCCAGAGAGGTCACCAGATCCTCAGCTCCAGCGGCCAGCCCTCCCTGCCCGGCACTGCGGCCTTCCTCCTTCCCCTGGGCCCTTGGCACACAAGCGGGGGACCCCGGGTCCTGCTCAGTCTCAGGGGGCACACCCCCTCCTTGCTTCATCACTGGGAAGGACAGGAGATGCGAGGGACTGGGCAGGAAAGATGACTCCATCAGAGCTGCAGAATATTGAAGGGCTTTTCCAAACCATCAGGTTGGAAATGACAAACATTTTGTTTTATTGCCTTCAAAAGGGCAGCATTAAAAGATTACCAAGAAAGGCCAAGTTCAGATTGTGGAAGAATTTTCCGGCGACTTCCCTGTGGGCTGGTGGCCAGAAGCCAGTCTTCAGAAGCCAAGGCTGCCCGTCAGACCCAGCGCCTGTGTCAGGCACAGATGACCCTGAGCCCCGCAGCCTCTAGCGCTGTTTCTTCCCCTTCACTTGGGCAATTGGCAAGGGGACACAAGGAAGGCTGACACCCATGCCTGAGGGACAGCACTCAAGCCTGATGCAGGAGAGACAGGCTTTGCTTTAATAATGAGAATGTAGGTGTGTTCTCTGCACCTTCAGCAAGTGTGCCCTGTTGCTCCAGCCCCTAGGATGGCCAGGTGGCTGCGGGCTCCACCCCACCTCCTCCAGGGGACCAGAGCCTGGAGCACGGCTCATGCCTCGCAGTGAGCACGGGGCTCTGCCCGGGGGGGAGGCAGCCTTCCCAGGAGGCCCAGTCCCACTCCTCTCGGTGTCCACATCCCCTTGCGTGGCCATGCAGGAGGCAGCGTCAGCCAGCAGCCCTTGGAGTCCCGGCTACAGCCTCAATGAGAGTGGCGGGGCTGGGAAAAGCCGTGCGGGTGGCAGAGTCACTGTGGTGCTGACCGCACCAGGGGCCACCCAGAGCTGACTACAGGACCAAACCTCTGCCTGTCTCCACCCGGGTCCTGAGTGGGGGCAAGCAGGGTCCAGATGCCCCCGCCACTGCCTCCACGGCATCAGGGGAGGTGCAGGGGTGGAATTAATGTCACAGGGCAAGACACAGCCAGGCTCGCCCTCCCGTCGTGGTGGACCCTGTGACCAGGACCCACCCTCTGCCCTCCTGTGTCCTCCAATGACAAGTGTCCACCAGAGGCCGCCCCACAGATGTTGTCCCATCCAAGAGCAAGCCAAAGACCTGGGCAGGGTTGTGGTGCAGGGTTGCATCTGGCTCACGCCAGGCCTCTATGTGGCCCATCCAGCAGGCTGCTGGGCACATGACCACCCTCAGCTTCTGGGAGCTCAGGGAGTCCTTCCAGCAAGCTCCTGCCCTCAACTCCCCTGTACCCCAGCCTTTGCCAGGGCCTCCTCTGGATGAAACAAATGCTCACACTTGGGTACCCCAGGGAACCACAAAAGCCAGCAGTGATTCATGAGGTGACCAGGGCTGGATGCGCGACTCAGAGACACAGCACTGGCCCGGCACACATGAGGCCCTCAGATTGATCCCTAGCACTAGAAAATAAAAAACTAGGAACCCAGGCTGCCACACAGAGGGACCTGCAGGGAGGGGCTCACAGGGTGCTGAAGACCAAACAGAAGCTCTGGGCCTGTCCTCCTCTGGGGCCGAGGGCTGGGCAGCATCTAGCGCCCGCAGCAGTGGGGCCAGGTCAGCCTATGACAGGGACCGGACCCTGACACCCACATCCTCAGCTGCAGCCCCAGCCTCC
>NW_004524652.1:4865984-4866845 GCF_000260255.1 Octodon degus
TTCCAAGTTCTGCGTGTAAGGGTCCCTCATTAGCTTCACAGCGGAGAAGCTTCGCTGCGTAGCATTTAAGTTCTTCACCCAGAGCTATTTATTTCACAATTTCTCTCACAATTGAAAACCAACAGCCGCCGAGAGGTTGCGCGGACTCGTTAGAGGAAGAGGCAGCGGCGGAACCGGGCAGGCCTCCCTGGGCCGCAAAGCCAGCACGCTGAGAAGCCTGACGAGCTCACCCAGAACGCGACGCTTCTGTCTCCTCCAAACTGTATTTATTCATGTTTTCCTATGAGATAAATAAGCAGATTTCTGGGTGACAGGACTGTTTTCTCTTTTACACTTGAAGCAAAATGTTTTCCATCGCAGCCCATCTCTGCAGATGCCCTGTAGGAAAGACCTGCGCGGGTACTGATGGGTGGCGCTTCGTGTCAGGACAGGGGACTGCTCGTTCTTGTCACCTTCAGATGCGGCGGTGCTGGGATCAACCAGAAATGCCACACGTGCGTGCCGTGCACACCCATCTGGCATGCATGGGTGCCCTTCATCTCCTGCTGGCATAACTTCTACTTACTCGCCTGGAGCACAACAGAGAACCGAGCCAGGGAGAGAGGAGCAATGACACGCCCCACCACTCTTACCTTACTCTTGTTTTGTCCTGGATGTCAGAAGGCACTCAGGTCGCTGTGCCTTTTAACCTCAGGGCTGTGATGATAACGTCACAGCCTGTTCCTGCGCACAGAGCCTTGGCGCCCATGACAGGCATCGCCTGTGTGGGTGGGTCGGAGCCAGGGCCCCGGAGCCCTGCGGAACAAGCCCTACTTCAAAGCTCCATTCAGCGCTCCAGAGCCATGTGCGGGGGCAAAACAA
>NW_004524652.1:4867990-4869019 GCF_000260255.1 Octodon degus
AAAACATAAATAAGACCGCTTTTTAAAAATGGGAGACCAGATTGAGATTCATAGTAGGAGACAAAAAACAAAGCCACAGAACATGAGATTAATAAATTCACCACAGGAAAATTTCTAACATATATGGCAAAAGACCCCATAAAAAGGAAAGGTAAGGGATAAACCAAAGACAGTATTTTATGCCTCAAAAAGAAAGGATTGGCCAGGGGTTCAATCCCTGGCCTGAGTGCGGGCCCCGCCCCAAGGGCGCACTGAGATGGTGATTGAGACTGGGCATGGTGGTGCATGCCTGTAATCCCAGTGCTTAGGAGGCTGTAAACAGGAGGACCACTATAAGTCCAATCTAATAGTGAGACCCTGAACACCCTGTAGACCCTTCCCTAAAATACAGAAAGAAGAAAGAAAGAAAGAAAGAAAGAAAGAAAGAAAGAAAGAAAGAAAGTCAAATCAATGAAATAGAAAATAAACCAAAAAGCCAGTTCTTTGAAAAAACTTAAAAGATCAGTTGATCTTACCTGGACAAATCAAGAAGAAGACAAAGAAGACCTATAACCCCAGCACCCCGGGAGGCTGAGACAGGAAGATCACAAGTGTGAGCCCAACCTGGACAATTTAGCAACTTAGCAAAATTAATTTGTCTTTTAAAGAGCCTGGGGACAGAGATATATACAGTTTAATGTGAAGAACCTGAGTTCAGTCTTTAGTGCCACAAAAAACTGTGACCATCAGGAATAAAACAAGAGGACCACTGCCAATTCTTATAATGTTAAAGGGCAACAAAGAAGTATTACAAGCAACTTTCTGTAAGTAAACGCAGCAATTCAGAAATGAACAGATTCCTTGCAAAACACACTGCAAAACTTCATGCACGAGAAGTCGGTAACATAATTTGCTATTCAACTATGAGTAATACTGAATTTATAGTTATAATATTCCTAGTGAGAAAACTCCAAGATAAGATGACTCACTGGCTAATGCTATCAAGTATTTATGGAAAATATTAAAAGAAATTCCATGGCAATTTTTTTT